>NW_028243231.1:0-61443 GCF_964263255.1 Lissotriton vulgaris
TTCACATTTGTAGGTGGATCATCAGTGTTAGAGCTAAAATTAGCATGTTTAAAGTGATTTTCATGCTTCCAGGGGCCCAAAACACAAGATTTATGGAATGGTTAAAAGTGCATGAAAATGGCCAATTTACTCACTCTGAGTTCTCAAAAAGGGTTTCTTCACCCCGGGAAGATAATTAAATACCATTTGGAGGCATTTAATGTTCGAGCAAAAACGGCTGATTTTCGACAAAAGAGATAACACCCCCCCATTACGTCATGCTTCAGAAATGTGGAAAATGGTCCGTTTTCAAATGTTTTATTTTTGAACGTCAGTTCACATTTGTAGGTGGATCATCAGTGTTAGAGCTAAAATTAGCATGTTTAAAGTGATTTTCATGCTTCCAGGGGCTCGGGAAGTTAATTAAATACCATTTGGAGGCATTTAATGTTCGAGCAAAAACGGCTGATTTTCGACAAAAGAGATAACACCCCCCCATTACGTCATGCTTCAGAAATGTGGAAAATGGTCCGTTTTCAAATGTTTTATTTTTGAACGTCAGTTCACATTTGTAGGTGGATCATCAGTGTTAGAGCTAAAATTAGCATGTTTAAAGTGATTTTCATGCTTCCAGGGGCCCAAAACACAAGATTTATGGAATGGTTAAAAGTGCATGAAAATGGCCAATTTACTCACTCTGAGTTCTCAAAAAGGGTTTCTTCACCCCGGGAAGTTAATTAAATACCATTTGGAGGCATTTAATGTTCGAGCAAAAACGGCTGATTTTCGACAAAAGAGATAACACCCCCCCATTACGTCATGCTTCAGAAATGTGGAAAATGGTCCGTTTTCAAATGTTTTATTTTGAACGTCAGTTCACATTTGTAGGTGGATCATCAGTGTTAGAGCTAAAATTAGCATGTTTAAAGTGATTTTCATGCTTCCAGGGGCTCGGGAAGTTAATTAAATACCATTTGGAGGCATTTAATGTTCGAGCAAAAACGGCTGATTTTCGACAAAAGAGATAACACCCCCCCATTACGTCATGCTTCAGAAATGTGGAAAATGGTCCGTTTTCAAATGTTTTATTTTTGAACGTCAGTTCACATTTGTAGGTGGATCATCAGTGTTAGAGCTAAAATTAGCATGTTTAAAGTGATTTTCATGCTTCCAGGGGCTCGGGAAGTTAATTAAATACCATTTGGAGGCATTTAATGTTCGAGCAAAAACGGCTGATTTTCGACAAAAGAGATAACACCCCCCCATTACGTCATGCTTCAGAAATGTGGAAAATGGTCCGTTTTCAAATGTTTTATTTTTGAACGTCAGTTCACATTTGTAGGTGGATCATCAGTGTTAGAGCTAAAATTAGCATGTTTAAAGTGATTTTCATGCTTCCAGGGGCTCGGGAAGTTAATTAAATACCATTTGGAGGCATTTAATGTTCGAGCAAAAACGGCTGATTTTCGACAAAAGAGATAACACCCCCCCATTACGTCATGCTTCAGAAATGTGGAAAATGGTCCGTTTTCAAATGTTTTATTTTTGAACGTCAGTTCACATTTGTAGGTGGATCATCAGTGTTAGAGCTAAAATTAGCATGTTTAAAGTGATTTTCATGCTTCCAGGGGCCCAAAACACAAGATTTATGGAATGGTTAAAAGTGCATGAAAATGGCCAATTTACTCACTCTGAGTTCTCAAAAAGGGTTTCTTCACCCCGGGAAGTTAATTAAATACCATTTGGAGGCATTTAATGTTCGAGCAAAAACGGCTGATTTTCGACAAAAGAGATAACACCCCCCCATTACGTCATGCTTCAGAAATGTGGAAAATGGTCCGTTTTCAAATGTTTTATTTTTGAACGTCAGTTCACATTTGTAGGTGGATCATCAGTGTTAGAGCTAAAATTAGCATGTTTAAAGTGATTTTCATGCTTCCAGGGGCTCGGGAAGTTAATTAAATACCATTTGGAGGCATTTAATGTTCGAGCAAAAACGGCTGATTTTCGACAAAAGAGATAACACCCCCCCATTACGTCATGCTTCAGAAATGTGGAAAATGGTCCGTTTTCAAATGTTTTATTTTTGAACGTCAGTTCACATTTGTAGGTGGATCATCAGTGTTAGAGCTAAAATTAGCATGTTTAAAGTGATTTTCATGCTTCCAGGGGCTCGGGAAGTTAATTAAATACCATTTGGAGGCATTTAATGTTCGAGCAAAAACGGCTGATTTTCGACAAAAGAGATAACACCCCCCATTACGTCATGCTTCAGAAATGTGGAAAATGGTCTGTTTTCAAATGTTTTATTTTTGAACGTCAGTTCACATTTGTAGGTGGATCATCAGTGTTAGAGCTAAAATTAGCATGTTTAAAGTGATTTTCATGCTTCCAGGGGCCCAAAACACAAGATTTATGGAATGGTTAAAAGTGCATGAAAATGGCCAATTTACTCACTCTGAGTTCTCAAAAAGGGTTTCTTCACCCCGGGAAGTTAATTAAATACCATTTGGAGGCATTTAATGTTCGAGCAAAAACGGCTGATTTTCGACAAAAGAGATAACACCCCCCCATTACGTCATGCTTCAGAAATGTGGAAAATGGTCCGTTTTCAAATGTTTTATTTTTGAACGTCAGTTCATATTTGTAGGTGGATCATCAGTGTTAGAGCTAAAATTAGCATGTTTAAAGTGATTTTCATGCTTCCAGGGGCTCGGGAAGTTAATTAAATACCATTTGGAGGCATTTAATGTTCGAGCAAAAACGGCTGATTTTCGACAAAAGAGATAACACCCCCCCATTACGTCATGCTTCAGAAATGTGGAAAATGGTCCGTTTTCAAATGTTTTATTTTTGAACGTCAGTTCACATTTGTAGGTGGATCATCAGTGTTAGAGCTAAAATTAGCATGTTTAAAGTGATTTTCATGCTTCCAGGGGCTCGGGAAGTTAATTAAATACCATTTGGAGGCATTTAATGTTCGAGCAAAAACGGCTGATTTTCGACAAAAGAGATAACACCCCCCCATTACGTCATGCTTCAGAAATGTGGAAAATGGTCCGTTTTCAAATGTTTTATTTTTGAACGTCAGTTCACATTTGTAGGTGGATCATCAGTGTTAGAGCTAAAATTAGCATGTTTAAAGTGATTTTCATGCTTCCAGGGGCTCGGGAAGTTAATTAAATACCATTTGGAGGCATTTAATGTTCGAGCAAAAACGGCTGATTTTCGACAAAAGAGATAACACCCCCCCATTACGTCATGCTTCAGAAATGTGGAAAATGGTCCGTTTTCAAATGTTTTATTTTTGAACGTCAGTTCACATTTGTAGGTGGATCATCAGTGTTAGAGCTAAAATTAGCATGTTTAAAGTGATTTTCATGCTTCCAGGGGCCCAAAACACAAGATTTATGGAATGGTTAAAAGTGCATGAAAATGGCCAATTTACTCACTCTGAGTTCTCAAAAAGGGTTTCTTCACCCCGGGAAGTTAATTAAATACCATTTGGAGGCATTTAATGTTCGAGCAAAAACGGCTGATTTTCGACAAAAGAGATAACACCCCCCCATTACGTCATGCTTCAGAAATGTGGAAAATGGTCCGTTTTCAAATGTTTTATTTTTGAACGTCAGTTCACATTTGTAGGTGGATCATCAGTGTTAGAGCTAAAATTAGCATGTTTAAAGTGATTTTCATGCTTCCAGGGGCTCGGGAAGTTAATTAAATACCATTTGGAGGCATTTAATGTTCGAGCAAAAACGGCTGATTTTCGACAAAAGAGATAACACCCCCCCATTACGTCATGCTTCAGAAATGTGGAAAATGGTCCGTTTTCAAATGTTTTATTTTTGAACGTCAGTTCACATTTGTAGGTGGATCATCAGTGTTAGAGCTAAAATTAGCATGTTTAAAGTGATTTTCATGCTTCCAGGGGCTCGGGAAGTTAATTAAATACCATTTGGAGGCATTTAATGTTCGAGCAAAAACGGCTGATTTTCGACAAAAGAGATAACACCCCCCCATTACGTCATGCTTCAGAAATGTGGAAAATGGTCCGTTTTCAAATGTTTTATTTTTGAACGTCAGTTCACATTTGTAGGTGGATCATCAGTGTTAGAGCTAAAATTAGCATGTTTAAAGTGATTTTCATGCTTCCAGGGGCTCGGGAAGTTAATTAAATACCATTTGGAGGCATTTAATGTTCGAGCAAAAACGGCTGATTTTCGACAAAAGAGATAACACCCCCCCATTACGTCATGCTTCAGAAATGTGGAAAATGGTCCGTTTTCAAATGTTTTATTTTTGAACGTCAGTTCACATTTGTAGGTGGATCATCAGTGTTAGAGCTAAAATTAGCATGTTTAAAATGATTTTCATGCTTCCAGGGGCTCGGGGAAGTTAATTAAATACCATTTGGAGGCATTTAATGTTCGAGCAAAAACGGCTGATTTTCGACAAAAGAGATAACACCCCCCCATTACGTCATGCTTCAGAAATGTGGAAAATGGTCCGTTTTCAAATGTTTTATTTTTGAACGTCAGTTCACATTTGTAGGTGGATCATCAGTGTTAGAGCTAAAATTAGCATGTTTAAAGTGATTTTCATGCTTCCAGGGGCTTGGGAAGTTAATTAAATACCATTTGGAGGCATTTAATGTTCGAGCAAAAACGGCTGATTTTCGACAAAAGAGATAACACCCCCCCATTACGTCATGCTTCAGAAATGTGGAAAATGGTCCGTTTTCAAATGTTTTATTTTTGAACGTCAGTTCACATTTGTAGGTGGATCATCAGTGTTAGAGCTAAAATTAGCATGTTTAAAGTGATTTTCATGCTTCCAGGGGCTCGGGAAGTTAATTAAATACCATTTGGAGGCATTTAATGTTCGAGCAAAAACGGCTGATTTTCGACAAAAGAGATAACACCCCCCCATTACGTCATGCTTCAGAAATGTGGAAAATGGTCCGTTTTCAAATGTTTTATTTTTGAACGTCAGTTCACATTTGTAGGTGGATCATCAGTGTTAGAGCTAAAATTAGAATGTTTAAAGTGATTTTCATGCTTCCAGGGGCCCAAAACACAAGATTTATGGAATGGTAAAAAGTGCATGAAAATGGCCAATTTACTCACTCTGAGTTCTCAAAAAGGGTTTCTTCACCCCGGGAAGTTAATTAAATACCATTTGGAGGCATTTAATGTTCGAGCAAAAACGGCTGATTTTCGACAAAAGAGATAACACCCCCCCATTACGTCATGCTTCAGAAATGTGGAAAATGGTCCGTTTTCAAATGTTTTATTTTTGAACGTCAGTTCACATTTGTAGGTGGATCATCAGTGTTAGAGCTAAAATTAGCATGTTTAAAGTGATTTTCATGCTTCCAGGGGCCCAAAACACAAGATTTATGGAATGGTTAAAAGTGCATGAAAATGGCCAATTTACTCACTCTGAGTTCTCAAAAAGGGTTTCTTCACCCCGGGAAGTTAATTAAATACCATTTGGAGGCATTTAATGTTCGAGCAAAAACGGCTGATTTTCGACAAAAGAGATAACACCCCCCCATTACGTCATGTTTCAGAAATGTGGAAAATGGTCCGTTTTCAAATGTTTTATTTTTGAACGTCAGTTCACATTTGTAGGTGGATCATCAGTGTTAGAGCTAAAATTAGCATGTTTAAAGTGATTTCATGCTTCCAGGGGCTCGGGAAGTTAATTAAATACCATTTGGAGGCATTTAATGTTCGAGCAAAAACGGCTGATTTTCGACAAAAGAGATAACACCCCCCCCATTACGTCATGCTTCAGAAATGTGGAAAATGGTCCGTTTTCAAATGTTTTATTTTTGAACGTCAGTTCACATTTGTAGGTGGATCATCAGTGTTAGAGCTAAAATTAGCATGTTTAAAGTGATTTTCATGCTTCCAGGGGCTCGGGAAGTTAATTAAATACCATTTGGAGGCATTTAATGTTCGAGCAAAAACGGCTGATTTTCGACAAAAGAGATAACACCCCCCCATTACGTCATGCTTCAGAAATGTGGAAAATGGTCCGTTTTCAAATGTTTTATTTTTGAACGTCAGTTCACATTTGTAGGTGGATCATCAGTGTTAGAGCTAAAATTAGCATGTTTAAAGTGATTTTCATGCTTCCAGGGGCTCGGGAAGTTAATTAAATACCATTTGGAGGCATTTAATGTTCGAGCAAAAACGGCTGATTTTCGACAAAAGAGATAACACCCCCCCATTACGTCATGCTTCAGAAATGTGGAAAATGGTCCGTTTTCAAATGTTTTATTTTTGAACGTCAGTTCACATTTGTAGGTGGATCATCAGTGTTAGAGCTAAAATTAGCATGTTTAAAGTGATTTTCATGCTTCCAGGGGCTCGGGAAGTTAATTAAATACCATTTGGAGGCATTTAATGTTCGAGCAAAAACGGCTGATTTTCGACAAAAGAGATAACACCCCCCCATTACGTCATGCTTCAGAAATGTGGAAAATGGTCCGTTTTCAAATGTTTTATTTTTGAACGTCAGTTCACATTTGTAGGTGGATCATCAGTGTTAGAGCTAAAATTAGCATGTTTAAAGTGATTTTCATGCTTCCAGGGGCCCAAAACACAAGATTTATGGAATGGTTAAAAGTGCATGAAAATGGCCAATTTACTCACTCTGAGTTCTCAAAAAGGGTTTCTTCACCCCGGGAAGATAATTAAATACCATTTGGAGGCATTTAATGTTCGAGCAAAAACGGCTGATTTTCGACAAAAGAGATAACACCCCCCCATTACGTCATGCTTCAGAAATGTGGAAAATGGTCCGTTTTCAAATGTTTTATTTTTGAACGTCAGTTCACATTTGTAGGTGGATCATCAGTGTTAGAGCTAAAATTAGCATGTTTAAAGTGATTTTCATGCTTCCAGGGGCTCGGGAAGTTAATTAAATACCATTTGGAGGCATTTAATGTTCGAGCAAAAACGGCTGATTTTCGACAAAAGAGATAACACCCCCCCATTACGTCATGCTTCAGAAATGTGGAAAATGGTCCGTTTTCAAATGTTTTATTTTTGAACGTCAGTTCACATTTGTAGGTGGATCATCAGTGTTAGAGCTAAAATTAGCATGTTTAAAGTGATTTTCATGCTTCCAGGTGCCCAAAACACAAGATTTATGGAATGGTTAAAAGTGCATGAAAATGGCCAATTTACTCACTCTGAGTTCTCAAAAAGGGTTTCTTCACCCCGGGAAGTTAATTAAATACCATTTGGAGGCATTTAATGTTCGAGCAAAAACGGCTGATTTTCGACAAAAGAGATAACACCCCCCCATTACGTCATGCTTCAGAAATGTGGAAAATGGTCCGTTTTCAAATGTTTTATTTTTGAACGTCAGTTCACATTTGTAGGTGGATCATCAGTGTTAGAGCTAAAATTAGCATGTTTAAAGTGATTTTCATGCTTCCAGGGGCTCGGGAAGTTAATTAAATACCATTTGGAGGCATTTAATGTTCGAGCAAAAACGGCTGATTTTCGACAAAAGAGATAACACCCCCCCATTACGTCATGCTTCAGAAATGTGGAAAATGGTCCGTTTTCAAATGTTTTATTTTTGAACGTCAGTTCACATTTGTAGGTGGATCATCAGTGTTAGAGCTAAAATTAGCATGTTTAAAGTGATTTTCATGCTTCCAGGGGCTCGGGAAGTTAATTAAATACCATTTGGAGGCATTTAATGTTCGAGCAAAAACGGCTGATTTTCGACAAAAGAGATAACACCCCCCCATTACGTCATGCTTCAGAAATGTGGAAAATGGTCCGTTTTCAAATGTTTTATTTTTGAACGTCAGTTCACATTTGTAGGTGGATCATCAGTGTTAGAGCTAAAATTAGCATGTTTAAAGTGATTTTCATGCTTCCAGGGGCTCGGGAAGTTAATTAAATACCATTTGGAGGCATTTAATGTTCGAGCAAAAACGGCATGATTTCGACAAAAGAGATAACACCCCCCATTACGTCATGCTTCAGAAATGTGGAAAATGGTCCGTTTTCAAATGTTTTATTTTTGAACGTCAGTTCACATTTGTAGGTGGATCATCAGTGTTAGAGCTAAAATTAGCATGTTTAAAGTGATTTTCATGCTTCCAGGGGCCCAAAACACAAGATTTATGGAATGGTTAAAAGTGCATGAAAATGGCCAATTTACTCACTCTGAGTTCTCAAAAAGGGTTTCTTCACCCCGGGAAGATAATTAAATACCATTTGGAGGCATTTAATGTTCGAGCAAAAACGGCTGATTTTCGACAAAAGAGATAACACCCCCCCATTACGTCATGCTTCAGAAATGTGGAAAATGGTCCGTTTTCAAATGTTTTATTTTTGAACGTCAGTTCACATTTGTAGGTGGATCATCAGTGTTAGAGCTAAAATTAGCATGTTTAAAGTGATTTTCATGCTTCCAGGGGCTCGGGAAGTTAATTAAATACCATTTGGAGGCATTTAATGTTCGAGCAAAAACGGCTGATTTTCGACAAAAGAGATAACACCCCCCCATTACGTCATGCTTCAGAAATGTGGAAAATGGTCCGTTTTCAAATGTTTTATTTTTGAACGTCAGTTCACATTTGTAGGTGGATCATCAGTGTTAGAGCTAAAATTAGCATGTTTAAAGTGATTTTCATGCTTCCAGGGGCTCGGGAAGTTAATTAAATACCATTTGGAGGCATTTAATGTTCGAGCAAAAACGGCTGATTTTCGACAAAAGAGATAACACCCCCCCATTACGTCATGCTTCAGAAATGTGGAAAATGGTCCGTTTTCAAATGTTTTATTTTTGAACGTCAGTTCACATTTGTAGGTGGATCATCAGTGTTAGAGCTAAAATTAGCATGTTTAAAGTGATTTTCATGCTTCCAGGGGCCCAAAACACAAGATTTATGGAATGGTTAAAAGTGCATGAAAATGGCCAATTTACTCACTCTGAGTTCTCAAAAAGGGTTTCTTCACCCCGGGAAGTTAATTAAATACCATTTGGAGGCATTTAATGTTCGAGCAAAAACGGCTGATTTTCGACAAAAGAGATAACACCCCCCCATTACGTCATGCTTCAGAAATGTGGAAAATGGTCCGTTTTCAAATGTTTTATTTTTGAACGTCAGTTCACATTTGTAGGTGGATCATCAGTGTTAGAGCTAAAATTAGCATGTTTAAAGTGATTTTCATGCTTCCAGGGGCTCGGGAAGTTAATTAAATACCATTTGGAGGCATTTAATGTTCGAGCAAAAACGGCTGATTTTCGACAAAAGAGATAACACCCCCCCATTACGTCATGCTTCAGAAATGTGGAAAATGGTCCGTTTTCAAATGTTTTATTTTTGAACGTCAGTTCACATTTGTAGGTGGATCATCAGTGTTAGAGCTAAAATTAGCATGTTTAAAGTGATTTTCATGCTTCCCAGGGGCTCGGGAAGTTAATTAAATACCATTTGGAGGCATTTAATGTTCGAGCAAAAACGGCTGATTTTCGACAAAAGAGATAACACCCCCCCATTACGTCATGCTTCAGAAATGTGGAAAATGGTCCGTTTTCAAATGTTTTATTTTTGAACGTCAGTTCACATTTGTAGGTGGATCATCAGTGTTAGAGCTAAAATTAGCATGTTTAAAGTGATTTTCATGCTTCCAGGGGCCCAAAACACAAGATTTATGGAATGGTTAAAAGTGCATGAAAATGGCCAATTTACTCACTCTGAGTTCTCAAAAAGGGTTTCTTCACCCCGGGAAGATAATTAAATACCATTTGGAGGCATTTAATGTTCGAGCAAAAACGGCTGATTTTCGACAAAAGAGATAACACCCCCCCATTACGTCATGCTTCAGAAATGTGGAAAATGGTCCGTTTTCAAATGTTTTATTTTTGAACGTCAGTTCACATTTGTAGGTGGATCATCAGTGTTAGAGCTAAAATTAGCATGTTTAAAGTGATTTTCATGCTTCCAGGGGCTCGGGAAGTTAATTAAATACCATTTGGAGGCATTTAATGTTCGAGCAAAAACGGCTGATTTTCGACAAAAGAGATAACACCCCCCCATTACGTCATGCTTCAGAAATGTGGAAAATGGTCCGTTTTCAAATGTTTTATTTTTGAACGTCAGTTCACATTTGTAGGTGGATCATCAGTGTTAGAGCTAAAATTAGCATGTTTAAAGTGATTTTCATGCTTCCAGGGGCCCAAAACACAAGATTTATGGAATGGTTAAAAGTGCATGAAAATGGCCAATTTACTCACTCTGAGTTCTCAAAAAGGGTTTCTTCACCCCGGGAAGTTAATTAAATACCATTTGGAGGCATTTAATGTTCGAGCAAAAACGGCTGATTTTCGACAAAAGAGATAACACCCCCCCATTACGTCATGCTTCAGAAATGTGGAAAATGGTCCGTTTTCAAATGTTTTATTTTTGAACGTCAGTTCACATTTGTAGGTGGATCATCAGTGTTAGAGCTAAAATTAGCATGTTTAAAGTGATTTTCATGCTTCCAGGGGCTAGGGAAGTTAATTAAATACCATTTGGAGGCATTTAATGTTCGAGCAAAAACGGCTGATTTTCGACAAAAGAGATAACACCCCCCCATTACGTCATGCTTCAGAAATGTGGAAAATGGTCCGTTTTCAAATGTTTTATTTTTGAACGTCAGTTCACATTTGTAGGTGGATCATCAGTGTTAGAGCTAAAATTAGCATGTTTAAAGTGATTTTCATGCTTCCAGGGGCTCGGGAAGTTAATTAAATACCATTTGGAGGCATTTAATGTTCGAGCAAAAACGGCTGATTTTCGACAAAAGAGATAACACCCCCCCATTACGTCATGCTTCAGAAATGTGGAAAATGGTCCGTTTTCAAATGTTTTATTTTTGAACGTCAGTTCACATTTGTAGGTGGATCATCAGTGTTAGAGCTAAAATTAGCATGTTTAAAGTGATTTTCATGCTTCCAGGGGCTCGGGAAGTTAATTAAATACCATTTGGAGGCATTTAATGTTCGAGCAAAAACGGCTGATTTTCGACAAAAGAGATAACACCCCCCCATTACGTCATGCTTCAGAAATGTGGAAAATGGTCCGTTTTCAAATGTTTTATTTTTGAACGTCAGTTCACATTTGTAGGTGGATCATCAGTGTTAGAGCTAAAATTAGCATGTTTAAAGTGATTTTCATGCTTCCAGGGGCCCAAAACACAAGATTTATGGAATGGTTAAAAGTGCATGAAAATGGCCAATTTACTCACTCTGAGTTCTCAAAAAGGGTTTCTTCACCCCGGGAAGATAATTAAATACCATTTGGAGGCATTTAATGTTCGAGCAAAAACGGCTGATTTTCGACAAAAGAGATAACACCCCCCCATTACGTCATGCTTCAGAAATGTGGAAAATGGTACGTTTTCAAATGTTTTATTTTTGAACGTCAGTTCACATTTGTAGGTGGATCATCAGTGTTAGAGCTAAAATTAGCATGTTTAAAGTGATTTTCATGCTTCCAGGGGCTCGGGAAGTTAATTAAATACCATTTGGAGGCATTTAATGTTCGAGCAAAAACGGCTGATTTTCGACAAAAGAGATAACACCCCCCCATTACGTCATGCTTCAGAAATGTGGAAAATGGTCCGTTTTCAAATGTTTTATTTTTGAACGTCAGTTCACATTTGTAGGTGGATCATCAGTGTTAGAGCTAAAATTAGCATGTTTAAAGTGATTTTCATGCTTCCAGGGGCTCGGGAAGTTAATTAAATACCATTTGGAGGCATTTAATGTTCGAGCAAAAACGGCTGATTTTCGACAAAAGAGATAACACCCCCCCATTACGTCATGCTTCAGAAATGTGGAAAATGGTCCGTTTTCAAATGTTTTATTTTTGAACGTCAGTTCACATTTGTAGGTGGATCATCAGTGTTAGAGCTAAAATTAGCATGTTTAAAGTGATTTTCATGCTTCCAGGGGCCCAAAACACAAGATTTATGGAATGGTTAAAAGTGCATGAAAATGGCCAATTTACTCACTCTGAGTTCTCAAAAAGGGTTTCTTCACCCCGGGAAGTTAATTAAATACCATTTGGAGGCATTTAATGTTCGAGCAAAAACGGCTGATTTTCGACAAAAGAGATAACACCCCCCCATTACGTCATGCTTCAGAAATGTGGAAAATGGTCCGTTTTCAAATGTTTTATTTTTGAACGTCAGTTCACATTTGTAGGTGGATCATCAGTGTTAGAGCTAAAATTAGCATGTTTAAAGTGATTTTCATGCTTCCAGGGGCTCGGGAAGTTAATTAAATACCATTTGGAGGCATTTAATGTTCGAGCAAAAACGGCTGATTTTCGACAAAAGAGATAACACCCCCCCATTACGTCATGCTTCAGAAATGTGGAAAATGGTCCGTTTTCAAATGTTTTATTTTTGAACGTCAGTTCACATTTGTAGGTGGATCATCAGTGTTAGAGCTAAAATTAGCATGTTTAAAGTGATTTTCATGCTTCCAGGGGCTCGGGAAGTTAATTAAATACCATTTGGAGGCATTTAATGTTCGAGCAAAAACGGCTGATTTTCGACAAAAGAGATAACACCCCCCCATTACGTCATGCTTCAGAAATGTGGAAAATGGTCCGTTTTCAAATGTTTTATTTTTGAACGTCAGTTCACATTTGTAGGTGGATCATCAGTGTTAGAGCTAAAATTAGCATGTTTAAAGTGATTTTCATGCTTCCAGGGGCACAAAACACAAGATTTATGGAATGGTTAAAAGTGCATGAAAATGGCCAATTTACTCACTCTGAGTTCTCAAAAAGGGTTTCTTCACCCCGGGAAGTTAATTAAATACCATTTGGAGGCATTTAATGTTCGAGCAAAAACGGCTGATTTTCGACAAAAGAGATAACACCCCCCCATTACGTCATGCTTCAGAAATGTGGAAAATGGTCCGTTTTCAAATGTTTTATTTTTGAACGTCAGTTCACATTTGTAGGTGGATCATCAGTGTTAGAGCTAAAATTAGCATGTTTAAAGTGATTTTCATGCTTCCAGGGGCTCGGGAAGTTAATTAAATACCATTTGGAGGCATTTAATGTTCGAGCAAAAACGGCTGATTTTCGACAAAAGAGATAACACCCCCCCATTACGTCATGCTTCAGAAATGTGGAAAATGGTCCGTTTTCAAATGTTTTATTTTTGAACGTCAGTTCACATTTGTAGGTGGATCATCAGTGTTAGAGCTAAAATTAGCATGTTTAAAGTGATTTTCATGCTTCCAGGGGCTCGGGAAGTTAATTAAATACCATTTGGAGGCATTTAATGTTCGAGCAAAAACGGCTGATTTTCGACAAAAGAGATAACACCCCCCATTACGTCATGCTTCAGAAATGTGGAAAATGGTCCGTTTTCAAATGTTTTATTTTTGAACGTCAGTTCACATTTGTAGGTGGATCATCAGTGTTAGAGCTAAAATTAGCATGTTTAAAGTGATTTTCATGCTTCCAGGGGCTCGGGAAGTTAATTAAATACCATTTGGAGGCATTTAATGTTCGAGCAAAAACGGCTGATTTTCGACAAAAGAGATAACACCCCCCCATTACGTCATGCTTCAGAAATGTGGAAAATGGTCCGTTTTCAAATGTTTTATTTTTGAACGTCAGTTCACATTTGTAGGTGGATCATCAGTGTTAGAGCTAAAATTAGCATGTTTAAAGTGATTTTCATGCTTCCAGGGGCCCAAAACACAAGATTTATGGAATGGTTAAAAGTGCATGAAAATGGCCAATTTACTCACTCTGAGTTCTCAAAAAGGGTTTCTTCACCCCGGGAAGTTAATTAAATACCATTTGGAGGCATTTAATGTTCGAGCAAAAACGGCTGATTTTCGACAAAAGAGATAACACCCCCCCATTACGTCATGCTTCAGAAATGTGGAAAATGGTCCGTTTTCAAATGTTTTATTTTTGAACGTCAGTTCACATTTGTAGGTGGATCATCAGTGTTAG
Source organism: Lissotriton vulgaris (assembly GCF_964263255.1). Taxonomy (NCBI): domain Eukaryota; kingdom Metazoa; phylum Chordata; class Amphibia; order Caudata; family Salamandridae; genus Lissotriton; species Lissotriton vulgaris. The sequence goes on from NW_028243231.1 coordinate 13,994, forward strand.
AGCTAAAATTAGCATGTTTAAAGTGATTTTCATGCTTCCAGGGGCTCGGGAAGTTAATTAAATACCATTTGGAGGCATTTAATGTTCGAGCAAAAACGGCTGATTTTCGACAAAAGAGATAACACCCCCCCATTACGTCATGCTTCAGAAATGTGGAAAATGGTCCGTTTTCAAATGTTTTATTTTTGAACGTCAGTTCACATTTGTAGGTGGATCATCAGTGTTAGAGCTAAAATTAGCATGTTTAAAGTGATTTTCATGCTTCCAGGGGCTCGGGAAGTTAATTAAATACCATTTGGAGGCATTTAATGTTCGAGCAAAAACGGCTGATTTTCGACAAAAGAGATAACACCCCCCCATTACGTCATGCTTCAGAAATGTGGAAAATGGTCCGTTTTCAAATGTTTTATTTTTGAACGTCAGTTCACATTTGTAGGTGGATCATCAGTGTTAGAGCTAAAATTAGCATGTTTAAAGTGATTTTCATGCTTCCAGGGGCTCGGGAAGTTAATTAAATACCATTTGGAGGCATTTAATGTTCGAGCAAAAACGGCTGATTTTCGACAAAAGAGATAACACCCCCCCATTACGTCATGCTTCAGAAATGTGGAAAATGGTCCGTTTTCAAATGTTTTATTTTTGAACATCAGTTCACATTTGTAGGTGGATCATCAGTGTTAGAGCTAAAATTAGCATGTTTAAAGTGATTTTCATGCTTCCAGGGGCCCAAAACACAAGATTTATGGAATGGTTAAAAGTGCATGAAAATGGCCAATTTACTCACTCTGAGTTCTCAAAAAGGGTTTCTTCACCCCGGGAAGTTAATTAAATACCATTTGGAGGCATTTAATGTTCGAGCAAAAACGGCTGATTTTCGACAAAAGAGATAACACCCCCCCATTACGTCATGCTTCAGAAATGTGGAAAATGGTCCGTTTTCAAATGTTTTATTTTTGAACGTCAGTTCACATTTGTAGGTGGATCATCAGTGTTAGAGCTAAAATTAGCATGTTTAAAGTGATTTTCATGCTTCCAGGGGCCCAAAACACAAGATTTATGGAATGGTTAAAAGTGCATGAAAATGGCCAATTTACTCACTCTGAGTTCTCAAAAAGGGTTTCTTCACCCCGGGAAGTTAATTAAATACCATTTGGAGGCATTTAATGTTCGAGCAAAAACGGCTGATTTTCGACAAAAGAGATAACACCCCCCCATTACGTCATGCTTCAGAAATGTGGAAAATGGTCCGTTTTCAAATGTTTTATTTTTGAACGTCAGTTCACATTTGTAGGTGGATCATCAGTGTTAGAGCTAAAATTAGCATGTTTAAAGTGATTTTCATGCTTCCAGGGGCTCGGGAAGTTAATTAAATACCATTTGGAGGCATTTAATGTTCGAGCAAAAACGGCTGATTTTCGACAAAAGAGATAACACCCCCCCATTACGTCATGCTTCAGAAATGTGGAAAATGGTCCGTTTTCAAATGTTTTATTTTTGAACGTCAGTTCACATTTGTAGGTGGATCATCAGTGTTAGAGCTAAAATTAGCATGTTTAAAGTGATTTTCATGCTTCCAGGGGCTCGGGAAGTTAATTAAATACCATTTGGAGGCATTTAATGTTCGAGCAAAAACGGCTGATTTTCGACAAAAGAGATAACACCCCCCCATTACGTCATGCTTCAGAAATGTGGAAAATGGTCCGTTTTCAAATGTTTTATTTTTGAACGTCAGTTCACATTTGTAGGTGGATCATCAGTGTTAGAGCTAAAATTAGCATGTTTAAAGTGATTTTCATGCTTCCAGGGGCCCAAAACACAAGATTTATGGAATGGTTAAAAGTGCATGAAAATGGCCAATTTACTCACTCTGAGTTCTCAAAAAGGGTTTCTTCACCCCGGGAAGTTAATTAAATACCATTTGGAGGCATTTAATGTTCGAGCAAAAACGGCTGATTTTCGACAAAAGAGATAACACCCCCCCATTACGTCATGCTTCAGAAATGTGGAAAATGGTCCGTTTTCAAATGTTTTATTTTTGAACGTCAGTTCACATTTGTAGGTGGATCATCAGTGTTAGAGCTAAAATTAGCATGTTTAAAGTGATTTTCATGCTTCCAGGGGCTCGGGAAGTTAATTAAATACCATTTGGAGGCATTTAATGTTCGAGCAAAAACGGCTGATTTTCGACAAAAGAGATAACACCCCCCCATTACGTCATGCTTCAGAAATGTGGAAAATGGTCCGTTTTCAAATGTTTTATTTTTGAACGTCAGTTCACATTTGTAGGTGGATCATCAGTGTTAGAGCTAAAATTAGCATGTTTAAAGTGATTTTCATGCTTCCAGGGGCTCGGGAAGTTAATTAAATACCATTTGGAGGCATTTAATGTTCGAGCAAAAACGGCTGATTTTCGAAAAAAGAGATAACACCCCCCCATTACGTCATGCTTCAGAAATGTGGAAAATGGTCCGTTTTCAAATGTTTTATTTTTGAACGTCAGTTCACATTTGTAGGTGGATCATCAGTGTTAGAGCTAAAATTAGCATGTTTAAAGTGATTTTCATGCTTCCAGGGGCTCGGGAAGTTAATTAAATACCATTTGGAGGCATTTAATGTTCGAGCAAAAACGGCATATTTTCGACAAAAGAGATAACACCCCCCCATTACGTCATGCTTCAGAAATGTGGAAAATGGTCCGTTTTCAAATGTTTTATTTTTGAACGTCAGTTCACATTTGTAGGTGGATCATCAGTGTTAGAGCTAAAATTAGCATGTTTAAAGTGATTTTCATGCTTCCAGGGGCCCAAAACACAAGATTTATGGAATGGTTAAAAGTGCATGAAAATGGCCAATTTACTCACTCTGAGTTCTCAAAAAGGGTTTCTTCACCCCGGGAAGTTAATTAAATACCATTTGGAGGCATTTAATGTTCGAGCAAAAACGGCTGATTTTCGACAAAAGAGATAACACCCCCCCATTACGTCATGCTTCAGAAATGTGGAAAATGGTCCGTTTTCAAATGTTTTATTTTTGAACGTCAGTTCACATTTGTAGGTGGATCATCAGTGTTAGAGCTAAAATTAGCATGTTTAAAGTGATTTTCATGCTTCCAGGAGCTCGGGAAGTTAATTAAATACCATTTGGAGGCATTTAATGTTCGAGCAAAAACGGCTGATTTTCGACAAAAGAGATAACACCCCCCCATTACGTCATGCTTCAGAAATGTGGAAAATGGTCCGTTTTCAAATGTTTTATTTTTGAACGTCAGTTCACATTTGTAGGTGGATCATCAGTGTTAGAGCTAAAATTAGCATGTTTAAAGTGATTTTCATGCTTCCAGGGGCTCGGGAAGTTAATTAAATACCATTTGGAGGCATTTAATGTTCGAGCAAAAACGGCTGATTTTCGACAAAAGAGATAACACCCCCCCATTACGTCATGCTTCAGAAATGTGGAAAATGGTCCGTTTTCAAATGTTTTATTTTTGAACATCAGTTCACATTTGTAGGTGGATCATCAGTGTTAGAGCTAAAATTAGCATGTTTAAAGTGATTTTCATGCTTCCAGGGGCCCAAAACACAAGATTTATGGAATGGTTAAAAGTGCATGAAAATGGCCAATTTACTCACTCTGAGTTCTCAAAAAGGGTTTCTTCACCCCGGGAAGTTAATTAAATACCATTTGGAGGCATTTAATGTTCGAGCAAAAACGGCTGATTTTCGACAAAAGAGATAACACCCCCCCATTACGTCATGCTTCAGAAATGTGGAAAATGGTCCGTTTTCAAATGTTTTATTTTTGAACGTCAGTTCACATTTGTAGGTGGATCATCAGTGTTAGAGCTAAAATTAGCATGTTTAAAGTGATTTTCATGCTTCCAGGGGCCCAAAACACAAGATTTATGGAATGGTTAAAAGTGCATGAAAATGGCCAATTTACTCACTCTGAGTTCTCAAAAAGGGTTTCTTCACCCCGGGAAGTTAATTAAATACCATTTGGAGGCATTTAATGTTCGAGCAAAAACGGCTGATTTTCGACAAAAGAGATAACACCCCCCCATTACGTCATGCTTCAGAAATGTGGAAAATGGTCCGTTTTCAAATGTTTTATTTTTGAACGTCAGTTCACATTTGTAGGTGGATCATCAGTGTTAGAGCTAAAATTAGCATGTTTAAAGTGATTTTCATGCTTCCAGGGGCTCGGGAAGTTAATTAAATACCATTTGGAGGCATTTAATGTTCGAGCAAAAACGGCTGATTTTCGACAAAAGAGATAACACCCCCCCATTACGTCATGCTTCAGAAATGTGGAAAATGGTCCGTTTTCAAATGTTTTATTTTTGAACGTCAGTTCACATTTGTAGGTGGATCATCAGTGTTAGAGCTAAAATTAGCATGTTTAAAGTGATTTTCATGCTTCCAGGGGCTCGGGAAGTTAATTAAATACCATTTGGAGGCATTTAATGTTCGAGCAAAAACGGCTGATTTTCGACAAAAGAGATAACACCCCCCCATTACGTCATGCTTCAGAAATGTGGAAAATGGTCCGTTTTCAAATGTTTTATTTTTGAACGTCAGTTCACATTTGTAGGTGGATCATCAGTGTTAGAGCTAAAATTAGCATGTTTAAAGTGATTTTCATGCTTCCAGGGGCTCGGGAAGTTAATTAAATACCATTTGGAGGCATTTAATGTTCGAGCAAAAACGGCTGATTTTCGACAAAAGAGATAACACCCCCCCATTACGTCATGCTTCAGAAATGTGGAAAATGGTCCGTTTTCAAGTGTTTTATTTTTGAACGTCAGTTCACATTTGTAGGTGGATCATCAGTGTTAGAGCTAAAATTAGCATGTTTAAAGTGATTTTCATGCTTCCAGGGGCCCAAAACACAAGATTTATGGAATGGTTAAAAGTGCATGAAAATGGCCAATTTACTCACTCTGAGTTCTCAAAAAGGGTTTCTTCACCCCGGGAAGTTAATTAAATACCATTTGGAGGCATTTAATGTTCGAGCAAAAACAGCTGATTTTCGACAAAAGAGATAACACCCCCCCATTACGTCATGCTTCAGAAATGTGGAAAATGGTCCGTTTTCAAATGTTTTATTTTTGAACGTCAGTTCACATTTGTAGGTGGATCATCAGTGTTAGAGCTAAAATTAGCATGTTTAAAGTGATTTTCATGCTTCCAGGGGCTCGGGAAGTTAATTAAATACCATTTGGAGGCATTTAATGTTCGAGCAAAAACGGCTGATTTTCGACAAAAGAGATAACACCCCCCCATTACGTCATGCTTCAGAAATGTGGAAAATGGTCCGTTTTCAAATGTTTTATTTTTGAACGTCAGTTCACATTTGTAGGTGGATCATCAGTGTTAGAGCTAAAATTAGCATGTTTAAAGTGATTTTCATGCTTCCAGGGGCCCAAAACACAAGATTTATGGAATGGTTAAAAGTGCATGAAAATGGCCAATTTACTCACTCTGAGTTCTCAAAAAGGGTTTCTTCACCCCGGGAAGTTAATTACATACCATTTGGAGGCATTTAATGTTCGAGCAAAAACGGCTGATTTTCGACAAAAGAGATAACACCCCCCCATTACGTCATGCTTCAGAAATGTGGAAAATGGTCCGTTTTCAAATGTTTTATTTTTGAACGTCAGTTCACATTTGTAGGTGGATCATCAGTGTTAGAGCTAAAATTAGCATGTTTAAAGTGATTTTCATGCTTCCAGGGGCTCGGGAAGTTAATTAAATACCATTTGGAGGCATTTAATGTTCGAGCAAAAACGGCTGATTTTCGACAAAAGAGATAACACCCCCCCATTACGTCATGCTTCAGAAATGTGGAAAATGGTCCGTTTTCAAATGTTTTATTTTTGAACGTCAGTTCACATTTGTAGGTGGATCATCAGTGTTAGAGCTAAAATTAGCATGTTTAAAGTGATTTTCATGCTTCCAGGGGCTCGGGAAGTTAATTAAATACCATTTGGAGGCATTTAATGTTCGAGCAAAAACGGCTGATTTTCGACAAAAGAGATAACACCCCCCCATTACGTCATGCTTCAGAAATGTGGAAAATGGTCCGTTTTCAAATGTTTTATTTTTGAACGTCAGTTCACATTTGTAGGTGGATCATCAATGTTAGAGCTAAAATTAGCATGTTTAAAGTGATTTTCATGCTTCCAGGGGCCCAAAACACAAGATTTATGGAATGGTTAAAAGTGCATGAAAATGGCCAATTTACTCACTCTGAGTTCTCAAAAAGGGTTTCTTCACCCCGGGAAGTTAATTACATACCATTTGGAGGCATTTAATGTTCGAGCAAAAACGGCTGATTTTCGACAAAAGAGATAACACCCCCCCATTACGTCATGCTTCAGAAATGTGGAAAATGGTCCGTTTTCAAATGTTTTATTTTTGAACGTCAGTTCACATTTGTAGGTGGATCATCAGTGTTAGAGCTAAAATTAGCATGTTTAAAGTGATTTTCATGCTTCCAGGGGCTCGGGAAGTTAATTAAATACCATTTGGAGGCATTTAATGTTCGAGCAAAAACGGCTGATTTTCGACAAAAGAGATAACACCCCCCCATTACGTCATGCTTCAGAAATGTGGAAAATGGTCCGTTTTCAAATGTTTTATTTTTGAACGTCAGTTCACATTTGTAGGTGGATCATCAGTGTTAGAGCTAAAATTAGCATGTTTAAAGTGATTTTCATGCTTCCAGGGGCCCAAAACACAAGATTTATGGAATGGTTAAAAGTGCATGAAAATGGCCAATTTACTCACTCTGAGTTCTCAAAAAGGGTTTCTTCACCCCGGGAAGTTAATTAAATACCATTTGGAGGCATTTAATGTTCGAGCAAAAACGGCTGATTTTCGACAAAAGAGATAACACCCCCCCATTACGTCATGCTTCAGAAATGTGGAAAATGGTCCGTTTTCAAATGTTTTATTTTTGAACGTCAGTTCACATTTGTAGGTGGATCATCAGTGTTAGAGCTAAAATTAGCATGTTTAAAGTGATTTTCATGCTTCCAGGGGCCCAAAACACAAGATTTATGGAATGGTTAAAAGTGCATGAAAATGGCCAATTTACTCACTCTGAGTTCTCAAAAAGGGTTTCTTCACCCCGGGAAGTTAATTAAATACCATTTGGAGGCATTTAATGTTCGAGCAAAAACGGCTGATTTTCGACAAAAGAGATAACACCCCCCCATTACGTCATGCTTCAGAAATGTGGAAAATGGTCCGTTTTCAAATGTTTTATTTTTGAACGTCAGTTCACATTTGTAGGTGGATCATCAGTGTTAGAGCTAAAATTAGCATGTTTAAAGTGATTTTCATGCTTCCAGGGGCTCGGGAAGTTAATTAAATACCATTTGGAGGCATTTAATGTTCGAGCAAAAACGGCTGATTTTCGACAAAAGAGATAACACCCCCCCATTACGTCATGCTTCAGAAATGTGGAAAATGGTCCGTTTTCAAATGTTTTATTTTTGAACGTCAGTTCACATTTGTAGGTGGATCATCAGTGTTAGAGCTAAAATTAGCATGTTTAAAGTGATTTTCATGCTTCCAGGGGCTCGGGAAGTTAATTAAATACCATTTGGAGGCATTTAATGTTCGAGCAAAAACGGCTGATTTTCGACAAAAGAGATAACACCCCCCCATTACGTCATGCTTCAGAAATGTGGAAAATGGTCCGTTTTCAAATGTTTTATTTTTGAACGTCAGTTCACATTTGTAGGTGGATCATCAGTGTTAGAGCTAAAATTAGCATGTTTAAAGTGATTTTCATGCTTCCAGGGGCCCAAAACACAAGATTTATGGAATGGTTAAAAGTGCATGAAAATGGCCAATTTACTCACTCTGAGTTCTCAAAAAGGGTTTCTTCACCCCGGGAAGTTAATTAAATACCATTTGGAGGCATTTAATGTTCGAGCAAAAACGGCTGATTTTCGACAAAAGAGATAACACCCCCCCATTACGTCATGCTTCAGAAATGTGGAAAATGGTCCGTTTTCAAATGTTTTATTTTTGAACGTCAGTTCACATTTGTAGGTGGATCATCAGTGTTAGAGCTAAAATTAGCATGTTTAAAGTGATTTTCATGCTTCCAGGGGCTCGGGAAGTTAATTAAATACCATTTGGAGGCATTTAATGTTCGAGCAAAAACGGCTGATTTTCGACAAAAGAGATAACACCCCCCCATTACGTCATGCTTCAGAAATGTGGAAAATGGTCCGTTTTCAAATGTTTTATTTTTGAACGTCAGTTCACATTTGTAGGTGGATCATCAGTGTTAGAGCTAAAATTAGCATGTTTAAAGTGATTTTCATGCTTCCAGGGGCTCGGGAAGTTAATTAAATACCATTTGGAGGCATTTAATGTTCGAGCAAAAACGGCTGATTTTCGACAAAAGAGATAACACCCCCCCATTACGTCATGCTTCAGAAATGTGGAAAATGGTCCGTTTTCAAATGTTTTATTTTTGAACGTCAGTTCACATTTGTAGGTGGATCATCAGTGTTAGAGCTAAAATTAGCATGTTTAAAGTGATTTTCATGCTTCCAGGGGCTCGGGAAGTTAATTAAATACCATTTGGAGGCATTTAATGTTCGAGCAAAAACGGCTGATTTTCGACAAAAGAGATAACACCCCCCCATTACGTCATGCTTCAGAAATGTGGAAAATGGTCCGTTTTCAAATGTTTTATTTTTGAACGTCAGTTCACATTTGTAGGCGGATCATCAGTGTTAGAGCTAAAATTAGCATGTTTAATGTGATTTTCATGCTTCCAGGGGCTCGGGAAGTTAATTAAATACCATTTGGAGGCATTTAATGTTCGAGCAAAAACGGCTGATTTTCGACAAAAGAGATAACACCCCCCCATTACGTCATGCTTCAGAAATGTGGAAAATGGTCCGTTTTCAAATGTTTTATTTTTGAACGTCAGTTCACATTTGTAGGTGGATCATCAGTGTTAGAGCTAAAATTAGCATGTTTAAAGTGATTTTCATGCTTCCAGGGGCCCAAAACACAAGATTTATGGAATGGTTAAAAGTGCATGAAAATGGCCAATTTACTCACTCTGAGTTCTCAAAAAGGGTTTCTTCACCCCGGGAAGTTAATTAAATACCATTTGGAGGCATTTAATGTTCGAGCAAAAACGGCTGATTTTCGACAAAAGAGATAACACCCCCCCATTACGTCATGCTTCAGAAATGTGGAAAATGGTCCGTTTTCAAATGTTTTATTTTTGAACGTCAGTTCACATTTGTAGGTGGATCATCAGTGTTAGAGCTAACATTAGCATGTTTAAAGTGATTTTCATGCTTCCAGGGGCTCGGGAAGTTAATTAAATACCATTTGGAGGCATTTAATGTTCGAGCAAAAACGCCTGATTTTCGACAAAAGAGATAACACCCCCCCATTACGTCATGCTTCAGAAATGTGGAAAATGGTCCGTTTTCAAATGTTTTATTTTTGAACGTCAGTTCACATTTGTAGGTGGATCATCAGTGTTAGAGCTAAAATTAGCATGTTTAAAGTGATTTTCATGCTTCCAGGGGCTCGGGAAGTTAATTAAATACCATTTGGAGGCATTTAATGTTCGAGCAAAAACGGCTGATTTTCGACAAAAGAGATAACACCCCCCCATTACGTCATGCTTCAGAAATGTGGAAAATGGTCCGTTTTCAAATGTTTTATTTTTGAACGTCAGTTCACATTTGTAGGTGGATCATCAGTGTTAGAGCTAAAATTAGCATGTTTAAAGTGATTTTCATGCTTCCAGGGGCCCAAAACACAAGATTTATGGAATGGTTAAAAGTGCATGAAAATGGCCAATTTACTCACTCTGAGTTCTCAAAAAGGGTTTCTTCACCCCGGGAAGTTAATTAAATACCATTTGGAGGCATTTAATGTTCGAGCAAAAACGGCTGATTTTCGACAAAAGAGATAACACCCCCCCATTACGTCATGCTTCAGAAATGTGGAAAATGGTCCGTTTTCAAATGTTTTATTTTTGAACGTCAGTTCACATTTGTAGGTGGATCATCAGTGTTAGAGCTAAAATTAGCATGTTTAAAGTGATTTTCATGCTTCCAGGGGCTCGGGAAGTTAATTAAATACCATTTGGAGGCATTTAATGTTCGAGCAAAAACGGCTGATTTTCGACAAAAGAGATAACACCCCCCCATTACGTCATGCTTCAGAAATGTGGAAAATGGTCCGTTTTCAAATGTTTTATTTTTGAACGTCAGTTCACATTTGTAGGTGGATCATCAGTGTTAGAGCTAAAATTAGCATGTTTAAAGTGATTTTCATGCTTCCAGGAGCTCGGGAAGTTAATTAAATACCATTTGGAGGCATTTAATGTTCGAGCAAAAACGGCTGATTTTCGACAAAAGAGATAACACCCCCCCATTACGTCATGCTTCAGAAATGTGGAAAATGGTCCGTTTTCAAATGTTTTATTTTTGAACGTCAGTTCACATTTGTAGGTGGATCATCAGTGTTAGAGCTAAAATTAGCATGTTTAAAGTGATTTTCATGCTTCCAGGGGCTCGGGAAGTTAATTAAATACCATTTGGAGGCATTTAATGTTCGAGCAAAAACGGCTGATTTTCGACAAAAGAGATAACACCCCCCCATTACGTCATGCTTCAGAAATGTGGAAAATGGTCCGTTTTCAAATGTTTTATTTTTGAACATCAGTTCACATTTGTAGGTGGATCATCAGTGTTAGAGCTAAAATTAGCATGTTTAAAGTGATTTTCATGCTTCCAGGGGCCCAAAACACAAGATTTATGGAATGGTTAAAAGTGCATGAAAATGGCCAATTTACTCACTCTGAGTTCTCAAAAAGGGTTTCTTCACCCCGGGAAGTTAATTAAATACCATTTGGAGGCATTTAATGTTCGAGCAAAAACGGCTGATTTTCGACAAAAGAGATAACACCCCCCCATTACGTCATGCTTCAGAAATGTGGAAAATGGTCCGTTTTCAAATGTTTTATTTTTGAACGTCAGTTCACATTTGTAGGTGGATCATCAGTGTTAGAGCTAAAATTAGCATGTTTAAAGTGATTTTCATGCTTCCAGGGGCCCAAAACACAAGATTTATGGAATGGTTAAAAGTGCATGAAAATGGCCAATTTACTCACTCTGAGTTCTCAAAAAGGGTTTCTTCACCCCGGGAAGTTAATTAAATACCATTTGGAGGCATTTAATGTTCGAGCAAAAACGGCTGATTTTCGACAAAAGAGATAACACCCCCCCATTACGTCATGCTTCAGAAATGTGGAAAATGGTCCGTTTTCAAATGTTTTATTTTTGAACGTCAGTTCACATTTGTAGGTGGATCATCAGTGTTAGAGCTAAAATTAGCATGTTTAAAGTGATTTTCATGCTTCCAGGGGCTCGGGAAGTTAATTAAATACCATTTGGAGGCATTTAATGTTCGAGCAAAAACGGCTGATTTTCGACAAAAGAGATAACACCCCCCCATTACGTCATGCTTCAGAAATGTGGAAAATGGTCCGTTTTCAAATGTTTTATTTTTGAACGTCAGTTCACATTTGTAGGTGGATCATCAGTGTTAGAGCTAAAATTAGCATGTTTAAAGTGATTTTCATGCTTCCAGGGGCTCGGGAAGTTAATTAAATACCATTTGGAGGCATTTAATGTTCGAGCAAAAACGGCTGATTTTCGACAAAAGAGATAACACCCCCCCATTACGTCATGCTTCAGAAATGTGGAAAATGGTCCGTTTTCAAATGTTTTATTTTTGAACGTCAGTTCACATTTGTAGGTGGATCATCAGTGTTAGAGCTAAAATTAGCATGTTTAAAGTGATTTTCATGCTTCCAGGGGCTCGGGAAGTTAATTAAATACCATTTGGAGGCATTTAATGTTCGAGCAAAAACGGCTGATTTTCGACAAAAGAGATAACACCCCCCCATTACGTCATGCTTCAGAAATGTGGAAAATGGTCCGTTTTCAAATGTTTTATTTTTGAACGTCAGTTCACATTTGTAGGTGGATCATCAGTGTTAGAGCTAAAATTAGCATGTTTAAAGTGATTTTCATGCTTCCAGGGGCCCAAAACACAAGATTTATGGAATGGTTAAAAGTGCATGAAAATGGCCAATTTACTCACTCTGAGTTCTCAAAAAGGGTTTCTTCACCCCGGGAAGTTAATTAAATACCATTTGGAGGCATTTAATGTTCGAGCAAAAACGGCTGATTTTCGACAAAAGAGATAACACCCCCCCATTACGTCATGCTTCAGAAATGTGGAAAATGGTCCGTTTTCAAATGTTTTATTTTTGAACGTCAGTTCACATTTGTAGGTGGATCATCAGTGTTAGAGCTAAAATTAGCATGTTTAAAGTGATTTTCATGCTTCCAGGGGCTCGGGAAGTTAATTAAATACCATTTGGAGGCATTTAATGTTCGAGCAAAAACGGCTGATTTTCGACAAAAGAGATAACACCCCCCCATTACGTCATGCTTCAGAAATGTGGAAAATGGTCCGTTTTCAAATGTTTTATTTTTGAACATCAGTTCACATTTGTAGGTGGATCATCAGTGTTAGAGCTAAAATTAGCATGTTTAAAGTGATTTTCATGCTTCCAGGGGCCCAAAACACAAGATTTATGGAATGGTTAAAAGTGCATGAAAATGGCCAATTTACTCACTCTGAGTTCTCAAAAAGGGTTTCTTCACCCCGGGAAGTTAATTAAATACCATTTGGAGGCATTTAATGTTCGAGCAAAAACGGCTGATTTTCGACAAAAGAGATAACACCCCCCCATTACGTCATGCTTCAGAAATGTGGAAAATGGTCCGTTTTCAAATGTTTTATTTTTGAACGTCAGTTCACATTTGTAGGTGGATCATCAGTGTTAGAGCTAAAATTAGCATGTTTAAAGTGATTTTCATGCTTCCAGGGGCCCAAAACACAAGATTTATGGAATGGTTAAAAGTGCATGAAAATGGCCAATTTACTCACTCTGAGTTCTCAAAAAGGGTTTCTTCACCCCGGGAAGTTAATTAAATACCATTTGGAGGCATTTAATGTTCGAGCAAAAACGGCTGATTTTCGACAAAAGAGATAACACCCCCCCATTACGTCATGCTTCAGAAATGTGGAAAATGGTCCGTTTTCAAATGTTTTATTTTTGAACGTCAGTTCACATTTGTAGGTGGATCATCAGTGTTAGAGCTAAAATTAGCATGTTTAAAGTGATTTTCATGCTTCCAGGGGCTCGGGAAGTTAATTAAATACCATTTGGAGGCATTTAATGTTCGAGCAAAAACGGCTGATTTTCGACAAAAGAGATAACACCCCCCCATTACGTCATGCTTCAGAAATGTGGAAAATGGTCCGTTTTTAAATGTTTTATTTTTGAACGTCAGTTCACATTTGTAGGTGGATCATCAGTGTTAGAGCTAAAATTAGCATGTTTAAAGTGATTTTCATGCTTCCAGGGGCTCGGGAAGTTAATTAAATACCATTTGGAGGCATTTAATGTTCGAGCAAAAACGGCTGATTTTCGACAAAAGAGATAACACCCCCCCATTACGTCATGCTTCAGAAATGTGGAAAATGGTCCGTTTTCAAATGTTTTATTTTTGAACGTCAGTTCACATTTGTAGGTGGATCATCAGTGTTAGAGCTAAAATTAGCATGTTTAAAGTGATTTTCATGCTTCCAGGGGCTCGGGAAGTTAATTAAATACCATTTGGAGGCATTTAATGTTCGAGCAAAAACGGCTGATTTTCGACAAAAGAGATAACACCCCCCCATTACGTCATGCTTCAGAAATGTGGAAAATGGTCCGTTTTCAAATGTTTTATTTTTGAACGTCAGTTCACATTTGTAGGTGGATCATCAGTGTTAGAGCTAAAATTAGCATGTTTAAAGTGATTTTCATGCTTCCAGGGGCCCAAAACACAAGATTTATGGAATGGTTAAAAGTGCATGAAAATGGCCAATTTACTCACTCTGAGTTCTCAAAAAGGGTTTCTTCACCCCGGGAAGTTAATTAAATACCATTTGGAGGCATTTAATGTTCGAGCAAAAACGGCTGATTTTCGACAAAAGAGATAACACCCCCCCATTACGCCATGCTTCAGAAATGTGGAAAATGGTCCGTTTTCAAATGTTTTATTTTTGAACGTCAGTTCACATTTGTAGGTGGATCATCAGTGTTAGAGCTAAAATTAGCATGTTTAAAGTGATTTTCATGCTTCCAGGGGCTCGGGAAGTTAATTAAATACCATTTGGAGGCATTTAATGTTCGAGCAAAAACGGCTGATTTTCGACAAAAGAGATAACACCCCCCCATTACGTCATGCTTCAGAAATGTGGAAAATGGTCCGTTTTCAAATGTTTTATTTTTGAACGTCAGTTCACATTTGTAGGTGGATCATCAGTGTTAGAGCTAAAATTAGCATGTTTAAAGTGATTTTCATGCTTCCAGGGGCCCAAAACACAAGATTTATGGAATGGTTAAAAGTGCATGAAAATGGCCAATTTACTCACTCTGAGTTCTCAAAAAGGGTTTCTTCACCCCGGGAAGTTAATTACATACCATTTGGAGGCATTTAATGTTCGAGCAAAAACGGCTGATTTTCGACAAAAGAGATAACACCCCCCCATTACGTCATGCTTCAGAAATGTGGAAAATGGTCCGTTTTCAAATGTTTTATTTTTGAACGTCAGTTCACATTTGTAGGTGGATCATCAGTGTTAGAGCTAAAATTAGCATGTTTAAAGTGATTTTCATGCTTCCAGGGGCTCGGGAAGTTAATTAAATACCATTTGGAGGCATTTAATGTTCGAGCAAAAACGGCTGATTTTCGACAAAAGAGATAACACCCCCCCATTACGTCATGCTTCAGAAATGTGGAAAATGGTCCGTTTTCAAATGTTTTATTTTTGAACGTCAGTTCACATTTGTAGGTGGATCATCAGTGTTAGAGCTAAAATTAGCATGTTTAAAGTGATTTTCATGCTTCCAGGGGCCCAAAACACAAGATTTATGGAATGGTTAAAAGTGCATGAAAATGGCCAATTTACTCACTCTGAGTTCTCAAAAAGGGTTTCTTCACCCCGGGAAGTTAATTAAATACCATTTGGAGGCATTTAATGTTCGAGCAAAAACGGCTGATTTTCGACAAAAGAGATAACACCCCCCCATTACGTCATGCTTCAGAAATGTGGAAAATGGTCCGTTTTCAAATGTTTTATTTTTGAACGTCAGTTCACATTTGTAGGTGGATCATCAGTGTTAGAGCTAAAATTAGCATGTTTAAAGTGATTTTCATGCTTCCAGGGGCCCAAAACACAAGATTTATGGAATGGTTAAAAGTGCATGAAAATGGCCAATTTACTCACTCTGAGTTCTCAAAAAGGGTTTCTTCACCCCGGGAAGTTAATTAAATACCATTTGGAGGCATTTAATGTTCGAGCAAAAACGGCTGATTTTCGACAAAAGAGATAACACCCCCCCATTACGTCATGCTTCAGAAATGTGGAAAATGGTCCGTTTTCAAATGTTTTATTTTTGAACGTCAGTTCACATTTGTAGGTGGATCATCAGTGTTAGAGCTAAAATTAGCATGTTTAAAGTGATTTTCATGCTTCCAGGGGCTCGGGAAGTTAATTAAATACCATTTGGAGGCATTTAATGTTCGAGCAAAAACGGCTGATTTTCGACAAAAGAGATAACACCCCCCCATTACGTCATGCTTCAGAAATGTGGAAAATGGTCCGTTTTCAAATGTTTTATTTTTGAACGTCAGTTCACATTTGTAGGTGGATCATCAGTGTTAGAGCTAAAATTAGCATGTTTAAAGTGATTTTCATGCTTCCAGGGGCTCGGGAAGTTAATTAAATACCATTTGGAGGCATTTAATGTTCGAGCAAAAACGGCTGATTTTCGACAAAAGAGATAACACCCCCCCATTACGTCATGCTTCAGAAATGTGGAAAATGGTCCGTTTTCAAATGTTTTATTTTTGAACGTCAGTTCACATTTGTAGGTGGATCATCAGTGTTAGAGCTAAAATTAGCATGTTTAAAGTGATTTTCATGCTTCCAGGGGCCCAAAACACAAGATTTATGGAATGGTTAAAAGTGCATGAAAATGGCCAATTTACTCACTCTGAGTTCTCAAAAAGGGTTTCTTCACCCCGGGAAGTTAATTAAATACCATTTGGAGGCATTTAATGTTCGAGCAAAAACGGCTGATTTTCGACAAAAGAGATAACACCCCCCCATTACGTCATGCTTCAGAAATGTGGAAAATGGTCCGTTTTCAAATGTTTTATTTTTGAACGTCAGTTCACATTTGTAGGTGGATCATCAGTGTTAGAGCTAAAATTAGCATGTTTAAAGTGATTTTCATGCTTCCAGGGGCTCGGGAAGTTAATTAAATACCATTTGGAGGCATTTAATGTTCGAGCAAAAACGGCTGATTTTCGACAAAAGAGATAACACCCCCCCATTATGTTATGCTTCAGAAATGTGGAAAATGGTCCGTTTTCAAATGTTTTATTTTTGAACGTCAGTTCACATTTGTAGGTGGATCATCAGTGTTAGAGCTAAAATTAGCATGTTTAAAGTGATTTTCATGCTTCCAGGGGCTCGGGAAGTTAATTAAATACCATTTGGAGGCATTTAATGTTCGAGCAAAAACGGCTGATTTTCGACAAAAGAGATAACACCCCCCCATTACGTCATGCTTCAGAAATGTGGAAAATGGTCCGTTTTCAACTGTTTTATTTTTGAACGTCAGTTCACATTTGTAGGTGGATCATCAGTGTTAGAGCTAAAATTAGCATGTTTAAAGTGATTTTCATGCTTCCAGGGGCTCGGGAAGTTAATTAAATACCATTTGGAGGCATTTAATGTTCGAGCAAAAACGGCTGATTTTCGACAAAAGAGATAACACCCCCCCATTACGTCATGCTTCAGAAATGTGGAAAATGGTCCGTTTTCAAATGTTTTATTTTTGAACGTCAGTTCACATTTGTAGGCGGATCATCAGTGTTAGAGCTAAAATTAGCATGTTTAATGTGATTTTCATGCTTCCAGGGGCTCGGGAAGTTAATTAAATACCATTTGGAGGCATTTAATGTTCGAGCAAAAACGGCTGATTTTCGACAAAAGAGATAACACCCCCCCATTACGTCATGCTTCAGAAATGTGGAAAATGGTCCGTTTTCAAATGTTTTATTTTTGAACGTCAGTTCACATTTGTAGGTGGATCATCAGAGTTAGAGCTAAAATTAGCATGTTTAAAGTGATTTTCATGCTTCCAGGGGCCCAAAACACAAGATTTATGGAATGGTTAAAAGTTTATGAAAATGGCCAATTTACTCACTCTGAGTTCTCAAAAAGGGTTTCTTCACCCCGGGAAGTTAATTAAATACCATTTGGAGGCATTTAATGTTCGAGCAAAAACGGCTGATTTTCGACAAAAGAGATAACACCCCCCCATTACGTCATGCTTCAGAAATGTGGAAAATGGTCCGTTTTCAAATGTTTTATTTTTGAACGTCAGTTCACATTTGTAGGTGGATCATCAGTGTTAGAGCTAAAATTAGCATGTTTAAAGTGATTTTCATGCTTCCAGGGGCTCGGGAAGTTAATTAAATACCATTTGGAGGCATTTAATGTTCGAGCAAAAACGCCTGATTTTCGACAAAAGAGATAACACCCCCCCATTACGTCATGCTTCAGAAATGTGGAAAATGGTCCGTTTTCAAATGTTTTATTTTTGAACGTCAGTTCACATTTGTAGGTGGATCATCAGTGTTAGAGCTAAAATTAGCATGTTTAAAGTGATTTTCATGCTTCCAGGGGCTCGGGAAGTTAATTAAATACCATTTGGAGGCATTTAATGTTCGAGCAAAAACGGCTGATTTTCGACAAAAGAGATAACACCCCCCCATTACGTCATGCTTCAGAAATGTGGAAAATGGTCCGTTTTCAAATGTTTTATTTTTGAACGTCAGTTCACATTTGTAGGTGGATCATCAGTGTTAGAGCTAAAATTAGCATGTTTAAAGTGATTTTCATGCTTCCAGGGGCCCAAAACACAAGATTTATGGAATGGTTAAAAGTGCATGAAAATGGCCAATTTACTCACTCTGAGTTCTCAAAAAGGGTTTCTTCACCCCGGGAAGTTAATTAAATACCATTTGGAGGCATTTAATGTTCGAGCAAAAACGGCTGATTTTCGACAAAAGAGATAACACCCCCCCATTACGTCATGCTTCAGAAATGTGGAAAATGGTCCGTTTTCAAATGTTTTATTTTTGAACGTCAGTTCACATTTGTAGGTGGATCATCAGTGTTAGAGCTAAAATTAGCATGTTTAAAGTGATTTTCATGCTTCCAGGGGCTCGGGAAGTTAATTAAATACCATTTGGAGGCATTTAATGTTCGAGCAAAAACGGCTGATTTTCGACAAAAGAGATAACACCCCCCCATTACGTCATGCTTCAGAAATGTGGAAAATGGTCCGTTTTCAAATGTTTTATTTTTGAACGTCAGTTCACATTTGTAGGTGGATCATCAGTGTTAGAGCTAAAATTAGCATGTTTAAAGTGATTTTCATGCTTCCAGGGGCTCGGGAAGTTAATTAAATACCATTTGGAGGCATTTAATGTTCGAGCAAAAACGGCTGATTTTCGACAAAAGAGATAACACCCCCCCATTACGTCATGCTTCAGAAATGTGGAAAATGGTCCGTTTTCAAATGTTTTATTTTTGAACGTCAGTTCACATTTGTAGGCGGATCATCAGTGTTAGAGCTAAAATTAGCATGTTTAATGTGATTTTCATGCTTCCAGGGGCTCGGGAAGTTAATTAAATACCATTTGGAGGCATTTAATGTTCGAGCAAAAACGGCTGATTTTCGACAAAAGAGATAACACCCCCCCATTACGTCATGCTTCAGAAATGTGGAAAATGGTCCGTTTTCAAATGTTTTATTTTTGAACGTCAGTTCACATTTGTAGGTGGATCATCAGTGTTAGAGCTAAAATTAGCATGTTTAAAGTGATTTTCATGCTTCCAGGGGCCCAAAACACAAGATTTATGGAATGGTTAAAAGTGCATGAAAATGGCCAATTTACTCACTCTGAGTTCTCAAAAAGGGTTTCTTCACCCCGGGAAGTTAATTAAATACCATTTGGAGGCATTTAATGTTCGAGCAAAAACGGCTGATTTTCGACAAAAGAGATAACACCCCCCCATTACGTCATGCTTCAGAAATGTGGAAAATGGTCCGTTTTCAAATGTTTTATTTTTGAACGTCAGTTCACATTTGTAGGTGGATCATCAGTGTTAGAGCTAAAATTAGCATGTTTAAAGTGATTTTCATGCTTCCAGGGGCTCGGGAAGTTAACTAAATACCATTTGGAGGCATTTAATGTTCGAGCAAAAACGCCTGATTTTCGACAAAAGAGATAACACCCCCCCATTACGTCATGCTTCAGAAATGTGGAAAATGGTCCGTTTTCAAATGTTTTATTTTTGAACGTCAGTTCACATTTGTAGGTGGATCATCAGTGTTAGAGCTAAAATTAGCATGTTTAAAGTGATTTTCATGCTTCCAGGGGCTCGGGAAGTTAATTAAATACCATTTGGAGGCATTTAATGTTCGAGCAAAAACGGCTGATTTTCGACAAAAGAGATAACACCCCCCCATTACGTCATGCTTCAGAAATGTGGAAAATGGTCCGTTTTCAAATGTTTTATTTTTGAACGTCAGTTCACATTTGTAGGTGGATCATCAGTGTTAGAGCTAAAATTAGCATGTTTAAAGTGATTTTCATGCTTCCAGGGGCTCGGGAAGTTAATTAAATACCATTTGGAGGCATTTAATGTTCGAGCAAAAACGGCTGATTTTCGACAAAAGAGATAACACCCCCCCATTACGTCATGCTTCAGAAATGTGGAAAATGGTCCGTTTTCAAATGTTTTATTTTTGAACGTCAGTTCACATTTGTAGGTGGATCATCAGTGTTAGAGCTAAAATTAGCATGTTTAAAGTGATTTTCATGCTTCCAGGAGCTCGGGAAGTTAATTAAATACCATTTGGAGGCATTTAATGTTCGAGCAAAAACGGCTGATTTTCGACAAAAGAGATAACACCCCCCCATTACGTCATGCTTCAGAAATGTGGAAAATGGTCCGTTTTCAAATGTTTTATTTTTGAACGTCAGTTCACATTTGTAGGTGGATCATCAGTGTTAGAGCTAAAATTAGCATGTTTAAAGTGATTTTCATGCTTCCAGGGGCTCGGGAAGTTAATTAAATACCATTTGGAGGCATTTAATGTTCGAGCAAAAACGGCTGATTTTCGACAAAAGAGATAACACCCCCCCATTACGTCATGCTTCAGAAATGTGGAAAATGGTCCGTTTTCAAATGTTTTATTTTTGAACATCAGTTCACATTTGTAGGTGGATCATCAGTGTTAGAGCTAAAATTAGCATGTTTAAAGTGATTTTCATGCTTCCAGGGGCCCAAAACACAAGATTTATGGAATGGTTAAAAGTGCATGAAAATGGCCAATTTACTCACTCTGAGTTCTCAAAAAGGGTTTCTTCACCCCGGGAAGTTAATTAAATACCATTTGGAGGCATTTAATGTTCGAGCAAAAACGGCTGATTTTCGACAAAAGAGATAACACCCCCCCATTACGTCATGCTTCAGAAATGTGGAAAATGGTCCGTTTTCAAATGTTTTATTTTTGAACGTCAGTTCACATTTGTAGGTGGATCATCAGTGTTAGAGCTAAAATTAGCATGTTTAAAGTGATTTTCATGCTTCCAGGGGCCCAAAACACAAGATTTATGGAATGGTTAAAAGTGCATGAAAATGGCCAATTTACTCACTCTGAGTTCTCAAAAAGGGTTTCTTCACCCCGGGAAGTTAATTAAATACCATTTGGAGGCATTTAATGTTCGAGCAAAAACGGCTGATTTTCGACAAAAGAGATAACACCCCCCCATTACGTCATGCTTCAGAAATGTGGAAAATGGTCCGTTTTCAAATGTTTTATTTTTGAACGTCAGTTCACATTTGTAGGTGGATCATCAGTGTTAGAGCTAAAATTAGCATGTTTAAAGTGATTTTCATGCTTCCAGGGGCTCGGGAAGTTAATTAAATACCATTTGGAGGCATTTAATGTTCGAGCAAAAACGGCTGATTTTCGACAAAAGAGATAACACCCCCCCATTACGTCATGCTTCAGAAATGTGGAAAATGGTCCGTTTTCAAATGTTTTATTTTTGAACGTCAGTTCACATTTGTAGGTGGATCATCAGTGTTAGAGCTAAAATTAGCATGTTTAAAGTGATTTTCATGCTTCCAGGGGCTCGGGAAGTTAATTAAATACCATTTGGAGGCATTTAATGTTCGAGCAAAAACGGCTGATTTTCGACAAAAGAGATAACACCCCCCCATTACGTCATGCTTCAGAAATGTGGAAAATGGTCCGTTTTCAAATGTTTTATTTTTGAACGTCAGTTCACATTTGTAGGTGGATCATCAGTGTTAGAGCTAAAATTAGCATGTTTAAAGTGATTTTCATGCTTCCAGGGGCTCGGGAAGTTAATTAAATACCATTTGGAGGCATTTAATGTTCGAGCAAAAACGGCTGATTTTCGACAAAAGAGATAACACCCCCCCATTACGTCATGCTTCAGAAATGTGGAAAATGGTCCGTTTTCAAATGTTTTATTTTTGAACGTCAGTTCACATTTGTAGGTGGATCATCAGTGTTAGAGCTAAAATTAGCATGTTTAAAGTGATTTTCATGCTTCCAGGGGCCCAAAACACAAGATTTATGGAATGGTTAAAAGTGCATGAAAATGGCCAATTTACTCACTCTGAGTTCTCAAAAAGGGTTTCTTCACCCCGGGAAGTTAATTAAATACCATTTGGAGGCATTTAATGTTCGAGCAAAAACGGCTGATTTTCGACAAAAGAGATAACACCCCCCATTACGTCATGCTTCAGAAATGTGGAAAATGGTCCGTTTTCAAATGTTTTATTTTTGAACGTCAGTTCACATTTGTAGGTGGATCATCAGTGTTAGAGCTAAAATTAGCATGTTTAAAGTGATTTTCATGCTTCCAGGGGCTCGGGAAGTTAATTAAATACCATTTGGAGGCATTTAATGTTCGAGCAAAAACGGCTGATTTTCGACAAAAGAGATAACACCCCCCCATTACGTTATGCTTCAGAAATGTGGAAAATGGTCCGTTTTCAAATGTTTTATTTTTGAACGTCAGTTCACATTTGTAGGTGGATCATCAGTGTTAGAGCTAAAATTAGCATGTTTAAAGTGATTTTCATGCTTCCAGGGGCTCGGGAAGTTAATTAAATACCATTTGGAGGCATTTAATGTTCGAGCAAAAACGGCTGATTTTCGACAAAAGAGATAACACCCCCCCATTACGTCATGCTTCAGAAATGTGGAAAATGGTCCGTTTTCAAATGTTTTATTTTTGAACGTCAGTTCACATTTGTAGGTGGATCATCAGTGTTAGAGCTAAAATTAGCATGTTTAAAGTGATTTTCATGCTTCCAGGGGCTCGGGAAGTTAATTAAATACCATTTGGAGGCATTTAATGTTCGAGCAAAAACGGCTGATTTTCGACAAAAGAGATAACACCCCCCCATTACGTCATGCTTCAGAAATGTGGAAAATGGTCCGTTTTCAAATGTTTTATTTTTGAACGTCAGTTCACATTTGTAGGCGGATCATCAGTGTTAGAGCTAAAATTAGCATGTTTAATGTGATTTTCATGCTTCCAGGGGCTCGGGAAGTTAATTAAATACCATTTGGAGGCATTTAATGTTCGAGCAAAAACGGCTGATTTTCGACAAAAGAGATAACACCCCCCCATTACGTCATGCTTCAGAAATGTGGAAAATGGTCCGTTTTCAAATGTTTTATTTTTGAACGTCAGTTCACATTTGTAGGTGGATCATCAGAGTTAGAGCTAAAATTAGCATGTTTAAAGTGATTTTCATGCTTCCAGGGGCCCAAAACACAAGATTTATGGAATGGTTAAAAGTGCATGAAAATGGCCAATTTACTCACTCTGAGTTCTCAAAAAGGGTTTCTTCACCCCGGGAAGTTAATTAAATACCATTTGGAGGCATTTAATGTTCGAGCAAAAACGGCTGATTTTCGACAAAAGAGATAACACCCCCCCATTACGTCATGCTTCAGAAATGTGGAAAATGGTCCGTTTTCAAATGTTTTATTTTTGAACGTCAGTTCACATTTGTAGGTGGATCATCAGTGTTAGAGCTAAAATTAGCATGTTTAAAGTGATTTTCATGCTTCCAGGGGCTCGGGAAGTTAATTAAATACCATTTGGAGGCATTTAATGTTCGAGCAAAAACGGCTGATTTTCGACAAAAGAGATAACACCCCCCCATTACGTCATGCTTCAGAAATGTGGAAAATGGTCCGTTTTCAAATGTTTTATTTTTGAACGTCAGTTCACATTTGTAGGTGGATCATCAGTGTTAGAGCTAAAATTAGCATGTTTAAAGTGATTTTCATGCTTCCAGGGGCTCGGGAAGTTAATTAAATACCATTTGGAGGCATTTAATGTTCGAGCAAAAACGGCTGATTTTCGACAAAAGAGATAACACCCCCCCATTACGTCATGCTTCAGAAATGTGGAAAATGGTCCGTTTTCAAATGTTTTATTTTTGAACGTCAGTTCACATTTGTAGGTGGATCATCAGTGTTAGAGCTAAAATTAGCATGTTTAAAGTGATTTTCATGCTTCCAGGGGCCCAAAACACAAGATTTATGGAATGGTTAAAAGTGCATGAAAATGGCCAATTTACTCACTCTGAGTTCTCAAAAAGGGTTTCTTCACCCCGGGAAGTTAATTAAATACCATTTGGAGGCATTTAATGTTCGAGCAAAAACGGCTGATTTTCGACAAAAGAGATAACACCCCCCCATTACGTCATGCTTCAGAAATGTGGAAAATGGTCCGTTTTCAAATGTTTTATTTTTGAACGTCAGTTCACATTTGTAGGTGGATCATCAGTGTTAGAGCTAAAATTAGCATGTTTAAAGTGATTTTCATGCTTCCAGGGGCTCGGGAAGTTAATTAAATACCATTTGGAGGCATTTAATGTTCGAGCAAAAACGGCTGATTTTCGACAAAAGAGATAACACCCCCCCATTACGTCATGCTTCAGAAATGTGGAAAATGGTCCGTTTTCAAATGTTTTATTTTTGAACGTCAGTTCACATTTGTAGGTGGATCATCAGTGTTAGAGCTAAAATTAGCATGTTTAAAGTGATTTTCATGCTTCCAGGGGCTCGGGAAGTTAATTAAATACCATTTGGAGGCATTTAATGTTCGAGCAAAAACGGCTGATTTTCGACAAAAGAGATAACACCCCCCCATTACGTCATGCTTCAGAAATGTGGAAAATGGTCCGTTTTCAAATGTTTTATTTTTGAACGTCAGTTCACATTTGTAGGCGGATCATCAGTGTTAGAGCTAAAATTAGCATGTTTAATGTGATTTTCATGCTTCCAGGGGCTCGGGAAGTTAATTAAATACCATTTGGAGGCATTTAATGTTCGAGCAAAAACGGCTGATTTTCGACAAAAGAGATAACACCCCCCCATTACGTCATGCTTCAGAAATGTGGAAAATGGTCCGTTTTCAAATGTTTTATTTTTGAACGTCAGTTCACATTTGTAGGTGGATCATCAGTGTTAGAGCTAAAATTAGCATGTTTAAAGTGATTTTCATGCTTCCAGGGGCCCAAAACACAAGATTTATGGAATGGTTAAAAGTGCATGAAAATGGCCAATTTACTCACTCTGAGTTCTCAAAAAGGGTTTCTTCACCCCGGGAAGTTAATTAAATACCATTTGGAGGCATTTAATGTTCGAGCAAAAACGGCTGATTTTCGACAAAAGAGATAACACCCCCCCATTACGTCATGCTTCAGAAATGTGGAAAATGGTCCGTTTTCAAATGTTTTATTTTTGAACGTCAGTTCACATTTGTAGGTGGATCATCAGTGTTAGAGCTAAAATTAGCATGTTTAAAGTGATTTTCATGCTTCCAGGGGCTCGGGAAGTTAACTAAATACCATTTGGAGGCATTTAATGTTCGAGCAAAAACGCCTGATTTTCGACAAAAGAGATAACACCCCCCCATTACGTCATGCTTCAGAAATGTGGAAAATGGTCCGTTTTCAAATGTTTTATTTTTGAACGTCAGTTCACATTTGTAGGTGGA
Source organism: Lissotriton vulgaris (assembly GCF_964263255.1). NCBI lineage: Eukaryota > Metazoa > Chordata > Amphibia > Caudata > Salamandridae > Lissotriton > Lissotriton vulgaris. The sequence continues at coordinate 39,324 of NW_028243231.1, forward strand.
TCATCAGTGTTAGAGCTAAAATTAGCATGTTTAAAGTGATTTTCATGCTTCCAGGGGCTCGGGAAGTTAATTAAATACCATTTGGAGGCATTTAATGTTCGAGCAAAAACGGCTGATTTTCGACAAAAGAGATAACACCCCCCCATTACGTCATGCTTCAGAAATGTGGAAAATGGTCCGTTTTCAAATGTTTTATTTTTGAACGTCAGTTCACATTTGTAGGTGGATCATCAGTGTTAGAGCTAAAATTAGCATGTTTAAAGTGATTTTCATGCTTCCAGGGGCCCAAAACACAAGATTTATGGAATGGTTAAAAGTGCATGAAAATGGCCAATTTACTCACTCTGAGTTCTCAAAAAGGGTTTCTTCACCCCGGGAAGTTAATTAAATACCATTTGGAGGCATTTAATGTTCGAGCAAAAACGGCTGATTTTCGACAAAAGAGATAACACCCCCCCATTACGTCATGCTTCAGAAATGTGGAAAATGGTCCGTTTTCAAATGTTTTATTTTTGAACGTCAGTTCACATTTGTAGGTGGATCATCAGTGTTAGAGCTAAAATTAGCATGTTTAAAGTGATTTTCATGCTTCCAGGGGCTCGGGAAGTTAATTAAATACCATTTGGAGGCATTTAATGTTCGAGCAAAAACGGCTGATTTTCGACAAAAGAGATAACACCCCCCCATTACGTCATGCTTCAGAAATGTGGAAAATGGTCCGTTTTCAAATGTTTTATTTTTGAACGTCAGTTCACATTTGTAGGTGGATCATCAGTGTTAGAGCTAAAATTAGCATGTTTAAAGTGATTTTCATGCTTCCAGGAGCTCGGGAAGTTAATTAAATACCATTTGGAGGCATTTAATGTTCGAGCAAAAACGGCTGATTTTCGACAAAAGAGATAACACCCCCCCATTACGTCATGCTTCAGAAATGTGGAAAATGGTCCGTTTTCAAATGTTTTATTTTTGAACGTCAGTTCACATTTGTAGGTGGATCATCAGTGTTAGAGCTAAAATTAGCATGTTTAAAGTGATTTTCATGCTTCCAGGGGCTCGGGAAGTTAATTAAATACCATTTGGAGGCATTTAATGTTCGAGCAAAAACGGCTGATTTTCGACAAAAGAGATAACACCCCCCCATTACGTCATGCTTCAGAAATGTGGAAAATGGTCCGTTTTCAAATGTTTTATTTTTGAACATCAGTTCACATTTGTAGGTGGATCATCAGTGTTAGAGCTAAAATTAGCATGTTTAAAGTGATTTTCATGCTTCCAGGGGCCCAAAACACAAGATTTATGGAATGGTTAAAAGTGCATGAAAATGGCCAATTTACTCACTCTGAGTTCTCAAAAAGGGTTTCTTCACCCCGGGAAGTTAATTAAATACCATTTGGAGGCATTTAATGTTCGAGCAAAAACGGCTGATTTTCGACAAAAGAGATAACACCCCCCCATTACGTCATGCTTCAGAAATGTGGAAAATGGTCCGTTTTCAAATGTTTTATTTTTGAACGTCAGTTCACATTTGTAGGTGGATCATCAGTGTTAGAGCTAAAATTAGCATGTTTAAAGTGATTTTCATGCTTCCAGGGGCTCGGGAAGTTAATTAAATACCATTTGGAGGCATTTAATGTTCGAGCAAAAACGGCTGATTTTCGACAAAAGAGATAACACCCCCCCATTACGTCATGCTTCAGAAATGTGGAAAATGGTCCGTTTTCAAATGTTTTATTTTTGAACGTCAGTTCACATTTGTAGGTGGATCATCAGTGTTAGAGCTAAAATTAGCATGTTTAAAGTGATTTTCATGCTTCCAGGGGCTCGGGAAGTTAATTAAATACCATTTGGAGGCATTTAATGTTCGAGCAAAAACGGCTGATTTTCGACAAAAGAGATAACACCCCCCCATTACGTCATGCTTCAGAAATGTGGAAAATGGTCCGTTTTCAAATGTTTTATTTTTGAACGTCAGTTCACATTTGTAGGTGGATCATCAGTGTTAGAGCTAAAATTAGCATGTTTAAAGTGATTTTCATGCTTCCAGGGGCCCAAAACACAAGATTTATGGAATGGTTAAAAGTGCATGAAAATGGCCAATTTACTCACTCTGAGTTCTCAAAAAGGGTTTCTTCACCCCGGGAAGTTAATTAAATACCATTTGGAGGCATTTAATGTTCGAGCAAAAACGGCTGATTTTCGACAAAAGAGATAACACCCCCCCATTACGTCATGCTTCAGAAATGTGGAAAATGGTCCGTTTTCAAATGTTTTATTTTTGAACGTCAGTTCACATTTGTAGGTGGATCATCAGTGTTAGAGCTAAAATTAGCATGTTTAAAGTGATTTTCATGCTTCCAGGGGCTCGGGAAGTTAATTAAATACCATTTGGAGGCATTTAATGTTCGAGCAAAAACGGCTGATTTTCGACAAAAGAGATAACACCCCCCCATTACGTCATGCTTCAGAAATGTGGAAAATGGTCCGTTTTCAAATGTTTTATTTTTGAACGTCAGTTCACATTTGTAGGTGGATCATCAGTGTTAGAGCTAAAATTAGCATGTTTAAAGTGATTTTCATGCTTCCAGGGGCTCGGGAAGTTAATTAAATACCATTTGGAGGCATTTAATGTTCGAGCAAAAACGGCTGATTTTCGACAAAAGAGATAACACCCCCCCATTACGTCATGCTTCAGAAATGTGGAAAATGGTCCGTTTTCAAATGTTTTATTTTTGAACGTCAGTTCACATTTGTAGGTGGATCATCAGTGTTAGAGCTAAAATTAGCATGTTTAAAGTGATTTTCATGCTTCCAGGGGCCCAAAACACAAGATTTATGGAATGGTTAAAAGTGCATGAAAATGGCCAATTTACTCACTCTGAGTTCTCAAAAAGGGTTTCTTCACCCCGGGAAGTTAATTAAATACCATTTGGAGGCATTTAATGTTCGAGCAAAAACGGCTGATTTTCGACAAAAGAGATAACACCCCCCCATTACGTCATGCTTCAGAAATGTGGAAAATGGTCCGTTTTCAAATGTTTTATTTTTGAACGTCAGTTCACATTTGTAGGTGGATCATCAGTGTTAGAGCTAAAATTAGCATGTTTAAAGTGATTTTCATGCTTCCAGGGGCTCGGGAAGTTAACTAAATACCATTTGGAGGCATTTAATGTTCGAGCAAAAACGCCTGATTTTCGACAAAAGAGATAACACCCCCCCATTACGTCATGCTTCAGAAATGTGGAAAATGGTCCGTTTTCAAATGTTTTATTTTTGAACGTCAGTTCACATTTGTAGGTGGATCATCAGTGTTAGAGCTAAAATTAGCATGTTTAAAGTGATTTTCATGCTTCCAGGGGCTCGGGAAGTTAATTAAATACCATTTGGAGGCATTTAATGTTCGAGCAAAAACGGCTGATTTTCGACAAAAGAGATAACACCCCCCCATTACGTCATGCTTCAGAAATGTGGAAAATGGTCCGTTTTCAAATGTTTTATTTTTGAACGTCAGTTCACATTTGTAGGTGGATCATCAGTGTTAGAGCTAAAATTAGCATGTTTAAAGTGATTTTCATGCTTCCAGGGGCCCAAAACACAAGATTTATGGAATGGTTAAAAGTGCATGAAAATGGCCAATTTACTCACTCTGAGTTCTCAAAAAGGGTTTCTTCACCCCGGGAAGTTAATTAAATACCATTTGGAGGCATTTAATGTTCGAGCAAAAACGGCTGATTTTCGACAAAAGAGATAACACCCCCCCATTACGTCATGCTTCAGAAATGTGGAAAATGGTCCGTTTTCAAATGTTTTATTTTTGAACGTCAGTTCACATTTGTAGGTGGATCATCAGTGTTAGAGCTAAAATTAGCATGTTTAAAGTGATTTTCATGCTTCCAGGGGCTCGGGAAGTTAATTAAATACCATTTGGAGGCATTTAATGTTCGAGCAAAAACGGCTGATTTTCGACAAAAGAGATAACACCCCCCCATTACGTCATGCTTCAGAAATGTGGAAAATGGTCCGTTTTCAAATGTTTTATTTTTGAACGTCAGTTCACATTTGTAGGTGGATCATCAGTGTTAGAGCTAAAATTAGCATGTTTAAAGTGATTTTCATGCTTCCAGGAGCTCGGGAAGTTAATTAAATACCATTTGGAGGCATTTAATGTTCGAGCAAAAACGGCTGATTTTCGACAAAAGAGATAACACCCCCCCATTACGTCATGCTTCAGAAATGTGGAAAATGGTCCGTTTTCAAATGTTTTATTTTTGAACGTCAGTTCACATTTGTAGGTGGATCATCAGTGTTAGAGCTAAAATTAGCATGTTTAAAGTGATTTTCATGCTTCCAGGGGCTCGGGAAGTTAATTAAATACCATTTGGAGGCATTTAATGTTCGAGCAAAAACGGCTGATTTTCGACAAAAGAGATAACACCCCCCCATTACGTCATGCTTCAGAAATGTGGAAAATGGTCCGTTTTCAAATGTTTTATTTTTGAACATCAGTTCACATTTGTAGGTGGATCATCAGTGTTAGAGCTAAAATTAGCATGTTTAAAGTGATTTTCATGCTTCCAGGGGCCCAAAACACAAGATTTATGGAATGGTTAAAAGTGCATGAAAATGGCCAATTTACTCACTCTGAGTTCTCAAAAAGGGTTTCTTCACCCCGGGAAGTTAATTAAATACCATTTGGAGGCATTTAATGTTCGAGCAAAAACGGCTGATTTTCGACAAAAGAGATAACACCCCCCCATTACGTCATGCTTCAGAAATGTGGAAAATGGTCCGTTTTCAAATGTTTTATTTTTGAACGTCAGTTCACATTTGTAGGTGGATCATCAGTGTTAGAGCTAAAATTAGCATGTTTAAAGTGATTTTCATGCTTCCAGGGGCCCAAAACACAAGATTTATGGAATGGTTAAAAGTGCATGAAAATGGCCAATTTACTCACTCTGAGTTCTCAAAAAGGGTTTCTTCACCCCGGGAAGTTAATTAAATACCATTTGGAGGCATTTAATGTTCGAGCAAAAACGGCTGATTTTCGACAAAAGAGATAACACCCCCCCATTACGTCATGCTTCAGAAATGTGGAAAATGGTCCGTTTTCAAATGTTTTATTTTTGAACGTCAGTTCACATTTGTAGGTGGATCATCAGTGTTAGAGCTAAAATTAGCATGTTTAAAGTGATTTTCATGCTTCCAGGGGCTCGGGAAGTTAATTAAATACCATTTGGAGGCATTTAATGTTCGAGCAAAAACGGCTGATTTTCGACAAAAGAGATAACACCCCCCCATTACGTCATGCTTCAGAAATGTGGAAAATGGTCCGTTTTCAAATGTTTTATTTTTGAACGTCAGTTCACATTTGTAGGTGGATCATCAGTGTTAGAGCTAAAATTAGCATGTTTAAAGTGATTTTCATGCTTCCAGGGGCTCGGGAAGTTAATTAAATACCATTTGGAGGCATTTAATGTTCGAGCAAAAACGGCTGATTTTCGACAAAAGAGATAACACCCCCCCATTACGTCATGCTTCAGAAATGTGGAAAATGGTCCGTTTTCAAATGTTTTATTTTTGAACGTCAGTTCACATTTGTAGGTGGATCATCAGTGTTAGAGCTAAAATTAGCATGTTTAAAGTGATTTTCATGCTTCCAGGGGCTCGGGAAGTTAATTAAATACCATTTGGAGGCATTTAATGTTCGAGCAAAAACGGCTGATTTTCGACAAAAGAGATAACACCCCCCCATTACGTCATGCTTCAGAAATGTGGAAAATGGTCCGTTTTCAAATGTTTTATTTTTGAACGTCAGTTCACATTTGTAGGTGGATCATCAGTGTTAGAGCTAAAATTAGCATGTTTAAAGTGATTTTCATGCTTCCAGGGGCCCAAAACACAAGATTTATGGAATGGTTAAAAGTGCATGAAAATGGCCAATTTACTCACTCTGAGTTCTCAAAAAGGGTTTCTTCACCCCGGGAAGTTAATTAAATACCATTTGGAGGCATTTAATGTTCGAGCAAAAACGGCTGATTTTCGACAAAAGAGATAACACCCCCCCATTACGTCATGCTTCAGAAATGTGGAAAATGGTCCGTTTTCAAATGTTTTATTTTTGAACGTCAGTTCACATTTGTAGGTGGATCATCAGTGTTAGAGCTAAAATTAGCATGTTTAAAGTGATTTTCATGCTTCCAGGGGCTCGGGAAGTTAATTAAATACCATTTGGAGGCATTTAATGTTCGAGCAAAAACGGCTGATTTTCGACAAAAGAGATAACACCCCCCCATTACGTCATGCTTCAGAAATGTGGAAAATGGTCCGTTTTCAAATGTTTTATTTTTGAACATCAGTTCACATTTGTAGGTGGATCATCAGTGTTAGAGCTAAAATTAGCATGTTTAAAGTGATTTTCATGCTTCCAGGGGCCCAAAACACAAGATTTATGGAATGGTTAAAAGTGCATGAAAATGGCCAATTTACTCACTCTGAGTTCTCAAAAAGGGTTTCTTCACCCCGGGAAGTTAATTAAATACCATTTGGAGGCATTTAATGTTCGAGCAAAAACGGCTGATTTTCGACAAAAGAGATAACACCCCCCCATTACGTCATGCTTCAGAAATGTGGAAAATGGTCCGTTTTCAAATGTTTTATTTTTGAACGTCAGTTCACATTTGTAGGTGGATCATCAGTGTTAGAGCTAAAATTAGCATGTTTAAAGTGATTTTCATGCTTCCAGGGGCCCAAAACACAAGATTTATGGAATGGTTAAAAGTGCATGAAAATGGCCAATTTACTCACTCTGAGTTCTCAAAAAGGGTTTCTTCACCCCGGGAAGTTAATTAAATACCATTTGGAGGCATTTAATGTTCAAGCAAAAACGGCTGATCTTCGACAAAAGAGATAACACCCCCCCATTACGTCATGCTTCAGAAATGTGGAAAATGGTCCGTTTTCAAATGTTTTATTTTTGAACGTCAGTTCACATTTGTAGGTGGATCATCAGTGTTAGAGCTAAAATTAGCATGTTTAAAGTGATTTTCATGCTTCCAGGGGCTCGGGAAGTTAATTAAATACCATTTGGAGGCATTTAATGTTCGAGCAAAAACGGCTGATTTTCGACAAAAGAGATAACACCCCCCCATTACGTCATGCTTCAGAAATGTGGAAAATGGTCCGTTTTCAAATGTTTTATTTTTGAACGTCAGTTCACATTTGTAGGTGGATCATCAGTGTTAGAGCTAAAATTAGCATGTTTAAAGTGATTTTCATGCTTCCAGGGGCTCGGGAAGTTAATTAAATACCATTTGGAGGCATTTAATGTTCGAGCAAAAACGGCTGATTTTCGACAAAAGAGATAACACCCCCCCATTACGTCATGCTTCAGAAATGTGGAAAATGGTCCGTTTTCAAATGTTTTATTTTTGAACGTCAGTTCACATTTGTAGGTGGATCATCAGTGTTAGAGCTAAAATTAGCATGTTTAAAGTGATTTTCATGCTTCCAGGGGCTCGGGAAGTTAATTAAATACCATTTGGAGGCATTTAATGTTCGAGCAAAAACGGCTGATTTTCGACAAAAGAGATAACACCCCCCCATTACGTCATGCTTCAGAAATGTGGAAAATGGTCCGTTTTCAAATGTTTTATTTTTGAACGTCAGTTCACATTTGTAGGTGGATCATCAGTGTTAGAGCTAAAATTAGCATGTTTAAAGTGATTTTCATGCTTCCAGGGGCCCAAAACACAAGATTTATGGAATGGTTAAAAGTGCATGAAAATGGCCAATTTACTCACTCTGAGTTCTCAAAAAGGGTTTCTTCACCCCGGGAAGTTAATTAAATACCATTTGGAGGCATTTAATGTTCGAGCAAAAACGGCTGATTTTCGACAAAAGAGATAACACCCCCCCATTACGTCATGCTTCAGAAATGTGGAAAATGGTCCGTTTTCAAATGTTTTATTTTTGAACGTCAGTTCACATTTGTAGGTGGATCATCAGTGTTAGAGCTAAAATTAGCATGTTTAAAGTGATTTTCATGCTTCCAGGGGCTCGGGAAGTTAATTAAATACCATTTGGAGGCATTTAATGTTCGAGCAAAAACGGCTGATTTTCGACAAAAGAGATAACACCCCCCCATTACGTCATGCTTCAGAAATGTGGAAAATGGTCCGTTTTCAAATGTTTTATTTTTGAACGTCAGTTCACATTTGTAGGTGGATCATCAGTGTTAGAGCTAAAATTAGCATGTTTAAAGTGATTTTCATGCTTCCAGGGGCCCAAAACACAAGATTTATGGAATGGTTAAAAGTGCATGAAAATGGCCAATTTACTCACTCTGAGTTCTCAAAAAGGGTTTCTTCACCCCGGGAAGTTAATTACATACCATTTGGAGGCATTTAATGTTCGAGCAAAAACGGCTGATTTTCGACAAAAGAGATAACACCCCCCCATTACGTCATGCTTCAGAAATGTGGAAAATGGTCCGTTTTCAAATGTTTTATTTTTGAACGTCAGTTCACATTTGTAGGTGGATCATCAGTGTTAGAGCTAAAATTAGCATGTTTAAAGTGATTTTCATGCTTCCAGGGGCTCGGGAAGTTAATTAAATACCATTTGGAGGCATTTAATGTTCGAGCAAAAACGGCTGATTTTCGACAAAAGAGATAACACCCCCCCATTACGTCATGCTTCAGAAATGTGGAAAATGGTCCGTTTTCAAATGTTTTATTTTTGAACGTCAGTTCACATTTGTAGGTGGATCATCAGTGTTAGAGCTAAAATTAGCATGTTTAAAGTGATTTTCATGCTTCCAGGGGCCCAAAACACAAGATTTATGGAATGGTTAAAAGTGCATGAAAATGGCCAATTTACTCACTCTGAGTTCTCAAAAAGGGTTTCTTCACCCCGGGAAGTTAATTAAATACCATTTGGAGGCATTTAATGTTCGAGCAAAAACGGCTGATTTTCGACAAAAGAGATAACACCCCCCCATTACGTCATGCTTCAGAAATGTGGAAAATGGTCCGTTTTCAAATGTTTTATTTTTGAACGTCAGTTCACATTTGTAGGTGGATCATCAGTGTTAGAGCTAAAATTAGCATGTTTAAAGTGATTTTCATGCTTCCAGGGGCCCAAAACACAAGATTTATGGAATGGTTAAAAGTGCATGAAAATGGCCAATTTACTCACTCTGAGTTCTCAAAAAGGGTTTCTTCACCCCGGGAAGTTAATTAAATACCATTTGGAGGCATTTAATGTTCGAGCAAAAACGGCTGATTTTCGACAAAAGAGATAACACCCCCCATTACGTCATGCTTCAGAAATGTGGAAAATGGTCCGTTTTCAAATGTTTTATTTTTGAACGTCAGTTCACATTTGTAGGTGGATCATCAGTGTTAGAGCTAAAATTAGCATGTTTAAAGTGATTTTCATGCTTCCAGGGGCTCGGGAAGTTAATTAAATACCATTTGGAGGCATTTAATGTTCGAGCAAAAACGGCTGATTTTCGACAAAAGAGATAACACCCCCCCATTACGTCATGCTTCAGAAATGTGGAAAATGGTCCGTTTTCAAATGTTTTATTTTTGAACGTCAGTTCACATTTGTAGGTGGATCATCAGTGTTAGAGCTAAAATTAGCATGTTTAAAGTGATTTTCATGCTTCCAGGGGCTCGGGAAGTTAATTAAATACCATTTGGAGGCATTTAATGTTCGAGCAAAAACGGCTGATTTTCGACAAAAGAGATAACACCCCCCCATTACGTCATGCTTCAGAAATGTGGAAAATGGTCCGTTTTCAAATGTTTTATTTTTGAACGTCAGTTCACATTTGTAGGTGGATCATCAGTGTTAGAGCTAAAATTAGCATGTTTAAAGTGATTTTCATGCTTCCAGGGGCCCAAAACACAAGATTTATGGAATGGTTAAAAGTGCATGAAAATGGCCAATTTACTCACTCTGAGTTCTCAAAAAGGGTTTCTTCACCCCGGGAAGTTAATTAAATACCATTTGGAGGCATTTAATGTTCGAGCAAAAACGGCTGATTTTCGACAAAAGAGATAACACCCCCCCATTACGTCATGCTTCAGAAATGTGGAAAATGGTCCGTTTTCAAATGTTTTATTTTTGAACGTCAGTTCACATTTGTAGGTGGATCATCAGTGTTAGAGCTAAAATTAGCATGTTTAAAGTGATTTTCATGCTTCCAGGGGCTCGGGAAGTTAATTAAATACCATTTGGAGGCATTTAATGTTCGAGCAAAAACGGCTGATTTTCGACAAAAGAGATAACACCCCCCCATTACGTCATGCTTCAGAAATGTGGAAAATGGTCCGTTTTCAAATGTTTTATTTTTGAACGTCAGTTCACATTTGTAGGTGGATCATCAGTGTTAGAGCTAAAATTAGCATGTTTAAAGTGATTTTCATGCTTCCAGGGGCTCGGGAAGTTAATTAAATACCATTTGGAGGCATTTAATGTTCGAGCAAAAACGGCTGATTTTCGACAAAAGAGATAACACCCCCCCATTACGTCATGCTTCAGAAATGTGGAAAATGGTCCGTTTTCAAATGTTTTATTTTTGAACGTCAGTTCACATTTGTAGGTGGATCATCAGTGTTAGAGCTAAAATTAGCATGTTTAAAGTGATTTTCATGCTTCCAGGGGCTCGGGAAGTTAATTAAATACCATTTGGAGGCATTTAATGTTCGAGCAAAAACGGCTGATTTTCGACAAAAGAGATAACACCCCCCCATTACGTCATGCTTCAGAAATGTGGAAAATGGTCCGTTTTCAAATGTTTTATTTTTGAACGTCAGTTCACATTTGTAGGCGGATCATCAGTGTTAGAGCTAAAATTAGCATGTTTAATGTGATTTTCATGCTTCCAGGGGCTCGGGAAGTTAATTAAATACCATTTGGAGGCATTTAATGTTCGAGCAAAAACGGCTGATTTTCGACAAAAGAGATAACACCCCCCCATTACGTCATGCTTCAGAAATGTGGAAAATGGTCCGTTTTCAAATGTTTTATTTTTGAACGTCAGTTCACATTTGTAGGTGGATCATCAGAGTTAGAGCTAAAATTAGCATGTTTAAAGTGATTTTCATGCTTCCAGGGGCCCAAAACACAAGATTTATGGAATGGTTAAAAGTGCATGAAAATGGCCAATTTACTCACTCTGAGTTCTCAAAAAGGGTTTCTTCACCCCGGGAAGTTAATTAAATACCATTTGGAGGCATTTAATGTTCGAGCAAAAACGGCTGATTTTCGACAAAAGAGATAACACCCCCCCATTACGTCATGCTTCAGAAATGTGGAAAATGGTCCGTTTTCAAATGTTTTATTTTTGAACGTCAGTTCACATTTGTAGGTGGATCATCAGTGTTAGAGCTAAAATTAGCATGTTTAAAGTGATTTTCATGCTTCCAGGGGCTCGGGAAGTTAATTAAATACCATTTGGAGGCATTTAATGTTCGAGCAAAAACGCCTGATTTTCGACAAAAGAGATAACACCCCCCCATTACGTCATGCTTCAGAAATGTGGAAAATGGTCCGTTTTCAAATGTTTTATTTTTGAACGTCAGTTCACATTTGTAGGTGGATCATCAGTGTTAGAGCTAAAATTAGCATGTTTAAAGTGATTTTCATGCTTCCAGGGGCTCGGGAAGTTAATTAAATACCATTTGGAGGCATTTAATGTTCGAGCAAAAACGGCTGATTTTCGACAAAAGAGATAACACCCCCCCATTACGTCATGCTTCAGAAATGTGGAAAATGGTCCGTTTTCAAATGTTTTATTTTTGAACGTCAGTTCACATTTGTAGGTGGATCATCAGTGTTAGAGCTAAAATTAGCATGTTTAAAGTGATTTTCATGCTTCCAGGGGCCCAAAACACAAGATTTATGGAATGGTTAAAAGTGCATGAAAATGGCCAATTTACTCACTCTGAGTTCTCAAAAAGGGTTTCTTCACCCCGGGAAGTTAATTAAATACCATTTGGAGGCATTTAATGTTCGAGCAAAAACGGCTGATTTTCGACAAAAGAGATAACACCCCCCCATTACGTCATGCTTCAGAAATGTGGAAAATGGTCCGTTTTCAAATGTTTTATTTTTGAACGTCAGTTCACATTTGTAGGTGGATCATCAGTGTTAGAGCTAAAATTAGCATGTTTAAAGTGATTTTCATGCTTCCAGGGGCTCGGGAAGTTAATTAAATACCATTTGGAGGCATTTAATGTTCGAGCAAAAACGGCTGATTTTCGACAAAAGAGATAACACCCCCCCATTACGTCATGCTTCAGAAATGTGGAAAATGGTCCGTTTTCAAATGTTTTATTTTTGAACGTCAGTTCACATTTGTAGGTGGATCATCAGTGTTAGAGCTAAAATTAGCATGTTTAAAGTGATTTTCATGCTTCCAGGGGCTCGGGAAGTTAATTAAATACCATTTGGAGGCATTTAATGTTCGAGCAAAAACGGCTGATTTTCGACAAAAGAGATAACACCCCCCCATTACGTCATGCTTCAGAAATGTGGAAAATGGTCCGTTTTCAAATGTTTTATTTTTGAACGTCAGTTCACATTTGTAGGTGGATCATCAGTGTAAGAGCTAAAATTAGCATGTTTAAAGTGATTTTCATGCTTCCAGGGGCTCGGGAAGTTAATTAAATACCATTTGGAGGCATTTAATGTTCGAGCAAAAACGGCTGATTTTCGACAAAAGAGATAACACCCCCCCATTACGTCATGCTTCAGAAATGTGGAAAATGGTCCGTTTTCAAATGTTTTATTTTTGAACGTCAGTTCACATTTGTAGGTGGATCATCAGTGTTAGAGCTAAAATTAGCATGTTTAAAGTGATTTTCATGCTTCCAGGGGCCCAAAACACAAGATTTATGGAATGGTTAAAAGTGCATGAAAATGGCCAATTTACTCACTCTGAGTTCTCAAAAAGGGTTTCTTCACCCCGGGAAGTTAATTAAATACCATTTGGAGGCATTTAATGTTCGAGCAAAAACGGCTGATTTTCGACAAAAGAGATAACACCCCCCCATTACGTCATGCTTCAGAAATGTGGAAAATGGTCCGTTTTCAAATGTTTTATTTTTGAACGTCAGTTCACATTTGTAGGTGGATCATCAGTGTTAGAGCTAAAATTAGCATGTTTAAAGTGATTTTCATGCTTCCAGGGGCTCGGGAAGTTAATTAAATACCATTTGGAGGCATTTAATGTTCGAGCAAAAACGGCTGATTTTCGACAAAAGAGATAACACCCCCCCATTACGTCATGCTTCAGAAATGTGGAAAATGGTCCGTTTTCAAATGTTTTATTTTTGAACGTCAGTTCACATTTGTAGGTGGATCATCAGTGTTAGAGCTAAAATTAGCATGTTTAAAGTGATTTTCATGCTTCCAGGGGCTCGGGAAGTTAATTAAATACCATTTGGAGGCATTTAATGTTCGAGCAAAAACGGCTGATTTTCGACAAAAGAGATAACACCCCCCCATTACGTCATGCTTCAGAAATGTGGAAAATGGTCCGTTTTCAAATGTTTTATTTTTGAACGTCAGTTCACATTTGTAGGTGGATCATCAGTGTTAGAGCTAAAATTAGCATGTTTAAAGTGATTTTCATGCTTCCAGGGGCTCGGGAAGTTAATTAAATACCATTTGGAGGCATTTAATGTTCGAGCAAAAACGGCTGATTTTCGACAAAAGAGATAACACCCCCCCATTACGTCATGCTTCAGAAATGTGGAAAATGGTCCGTTTTCAAATGTTTTATTTTTGAACGTCAGTTCACATTTGTAGGTGGATCATCAGTGTTAGAGCTAAAATTAGCATGTTTAAAGTGATTTTCATGCTTCCAGGGGCCCAAAACACAAGATTTATGGAATGGTTAAAAGTGCATGAAAATGGCCAATTTACTCACTCTGAGTTCTCAAAAAGGGTTTCTTCACCCCGGGAAGTTAATTAAATACCATTTGGAGGCATTTAATGTTCGAGCAAAAACGGCTGATTTTCGACAAAAGAGATAACACCCCCCCATTACGTCATGCTTCAGAAATGTGGAAAATGGTCCGTTTTCAAATGTTTTATTTTTGAACGTCAGTTCACATTTGTAGGTGGATCATCAGTGTTAGAGCTAAAATTAGCATGTTTAAAGTGATTTTCATGCTTCCAGGGGCTCGGGAAGTTAATTAAATACCATTTGGAGGCATTTAATGTTCGAGCAAAAACGGCTGATTTTCGACAAAAGAGATAACACCCCCCCATTACGTCATGCTTCAGAAATGTGGAAAATGGTCCGTTTTCAAATGTTTTATTTTTGAACGTCAGTTCACATTTGTAGGTGGATCATCAGTGTTAGAGCTAAAATTAGCATGTTTAAAGTGATTTTCATGCTTCCAGGGGCCCAAAACACAAGATTTATGGAATGGTTAAAAGTGCATGAAAATGGCCAATTTACTCACTCTGAGTTCTCAAAAAGGGTTTCTTCACCCCGGGAAGTTAATTACATACCATTTGGAGGCATTTAATGTTCGAGCAAAAACGGCTGATTTTCGACAAAAGAGATAACACCCCCCCATTACGTCATGCTTCAGAAATGTGGAAAATGGTCCGTTTTCAAATGTTTTATTTTTGAACGTCAGTTCACATTTGTAGGTGGATCATCAGTGTTAGAGCTAAAATTAGCATGTTTAAAGTGATTTTCATGCTTCCAGGGGCTCGGGAAGTTAATTAAATACCATTTGGAGGCATTTAATGTTCGAGCAAAAACGGCTGATTTTCGACAAAAGAGATAACACCCCCCCATTACGTCATGCTTCAGAAATGTGGAAAATGGTCCGTTTTCAAATGTTTTATTTTTGAACGTCAGTTCACATTTGTAGGTGGATCATCAGTGTTAGAGCTAAAAATTAGCATGTTTAAAGTGATTTTCATGCTTCCAGGGGCTCGGGAAGTTAATTAAATACCATTTGGAGGCATTTAATGTTCGAGCAAAAACGGCTGATTTTCGACAAAAGAGATAACACCCCCCCATTACGTCATGCTTCAGAAATGTGGAAAATGGTCCGTTTTCAAATGTTTTATTTTTGAACGTCAGTTCACATTTGTAGGTGGATCATCAGTGTTAGAGCTAAAATTAGCATGTTTAAAGTGATTTTCATGCTTCCAGGGGCCCAAAACACAAGATTTATGGAATGGTTAAAAGTGCATGAAAATGGCCAATTTACTCACTCTGAGTTCTCAAAAAGGGTTTCTTCACCCCGGGAAGTTAATTAAATACCATTTGGAGGCATTTAATGTTCGAGCAAAAACGGCTGATTTTCGACAAAAGAGATAACACCCCCCCATTACGTCATGCTTCAGAAATGTGGAAAATGGTCCGTTTTCAAATGTTTTATTTTTGAACGTCAGTTCACATTTGTAGGTGGATCATCAGTGTTAGAGCTAAAATTAGCATGTTTAAAGTGATTTTCATGCTTCCAGGGGCTCGGGAAGTTAATTAAATACCATTTGGAGGCATTTAATGTTCGAGCAAAAACGGCTGATTTTCGACAAAAGAGATAACACCCCCCCATTACGTCATGCTTCAGAAATGTGGAAAATGGTCCGTTTTCAAATGTTTTATTTTTGAACGTCAGTTCACATTTGTAGGTGGATCATCAGTGTTAGAGCTAAAATTAGCATGTTTAAAGTGATTTTCATGCTTCCAGGGGCTCGGGAAGTTAATTAAATACCATTTGGAGGCATTTAATGTTCGAGCAAAAACGGCTGATTTTCGACAAAAGAGATAACACCCCCCCATTACGTCATGCTTCAGAAATGTGGAAAATGGTCCGTTTTCAAATGTTTTATTTTTGAACGTCAGTTCACATTTGTAGGTGGATCATCAGTGTTAGAGCTAAAATTAGCATGTTTAAAGTGATTTTCATGCTTCCAGGGGCTCGGGAAGTTAATTAAATACCATTTGGAGGCATTTAATGTTCGAGCAAAAACGGCTGATTTTCGACAAAAGAGATAACACCCCCCCATTACGTCATGCTTCAGAAATGTGGAAAATGGTCCGTTTTCAAATGTTTTATTTTTGAACGTCAGTTCACATTTGTAGGTGGATCATCAGTGTTAGAGCTAAAATTAGCATGTTTAAAGTGATTTTCATGCTTCCAGGGGCCCAAAACACAAGATTTATGGAATGGTTAAAAGTGCATGAAAATGGCCAATTTACTCACTCTGAGTTCTCAAAAAGGGTTTCTTCACCCCGGGAAGTTAATTAAATACCATTTGGAGGCATTTAATGTTCGAGCAAAAACGGCTGATTTTCGACAAAAGAGATAACACCCCCCCATTACGTCATGCTTCAGAAATGTGGAAAATGGTCCGTTTTCAAATGTTTTATTTTTGAACGTCAGTTCACATTTGTAGGTGGATCATCAGTGTTAGAGCTAAAATTAGCATGTTTAAAGTGATTTTCATGCTTCCAGGGGCTCGGGAAGTTAATTAAATACCATTTGGAGGCATTTAATGTTCGAGCAAAAACGGCTGATTTTCGACAAAAGAGATAACACCCCCCCATTACGTCATGCTTCAGAAATGTGGAAAATGGTCCGTTTTCAAATGTTTTATTTTTGAACGTCAGTTCACATTTGTAGGTGGATCATCAGTGTTAGAGCTAAAATTAGCATGTTTAAAGTGATTTTCATGCTTCCAGGGGCTCGGGAAGTTAATTAAATACCATTTGGAGGCATTTAATGTTCGAGCAAAAACGGCTGATTTTCGACAAAAGAGATAACACCCCCCCATTACGTCATGCTTCAGAAATGTGGAAAATGGTCCGTTTTCAAATGTTTTATTTTTGAACGTCAGTTCACATTTGTAGGTGGATCATCAGTGTTAGAGCTAAAATTAGCATGTTTAAAGTGATTTTCATGCTTCCAGGGGCTCGGGAAGTTAATTAAATACCATTTGGAGGCATTTAATGTTCGAGCAAAAACGGCTGATTTTCGACAAAAGAGATAACACCCCCCCATTACGTCATGCTTCAGAAATGTGGAAAATGGTCCGTTTTCAAATGTTTTATTTTTGAACGTCAGTTCACATTTGTAGGTGGATCATCAGTGTTAGAGCTAAAATTAGCATGTTTAAAGTGATTTTCATGCTTCCAGGGGCCCAAAACACAAGATTTATGGAATGGTTAAAAGTGCATGAAAATGGCCAATTTACTCACTCTGAGTTCTCAAAAAGGGTTTCTTCACCCCGGGAAGTTAATTAAATACCATTTGGAGGCATTTAATGTTCGAGCAAAAACGGCTGATTTTCGACAAAAGAGATAACACCCCCCCATTACGTCATGCTTCAGAAATGTGGAAAATGGTCCGTTTTCAAATGTTTTATTTTTGAACGTCAGTTCACATTTGTAGGTGGATCATCAGTGTTAGAGCTAAAATTAGCATGTTTAAAGTGATTTTCATGCTTCCAGGGGCTCGGGAAGTTAATTAAATACCATTTGGAGGCATTTAATGTTCGAGCAAAAACGGCTGATTTTCGACAAAAGAGATAACACCCCCCCATTACGTCATGCTTCAGAAATGTGGAAAATGGTCCGTTTTCAAATGTTTTATTTTTGAACGTCAGTTCACATTTGTAGGTGGATCATCAGTGTTAGAGCTAAAATTAGCATGTTTAAAGTGATTTTCATGCTTCCAGGGGCCCAAAACACAAGATTTATGGAATGGTTAAAAGTGCATGAAAATGGCCAATTTACTCACTCTGAGTTCTCAAAAAGGGTTTCTTCACCCCGGGAAGTTAATTACATACCATTTGGAGGCATTTAATGTTCGAGCAAAAACGGCTGATTTTCGACAAAAGAGATAACACCCCCCCATTACGTCATGCTTCAGAAATGTGGAAAATGGTCCGTTTTCAAATGTTTTATTTTTGAACGTCAGTTCACATTTGTAGGTGGATCATCAGTGTTAGAGCTAAAATTAGCATGTTTAAAGTGATTTTCATGCTTCCAGGGGCTCGGGAAGTTAATTAAATACCATTTGGAGGCATTTAATGTTCGAGCAAAAACGGCTGATTTTCGACAAAAGAGATAACACCCCCCCATTACGTCATGCTTCAGAAATGTGGAAAATGGTCCGTTTTCAAATGTTTTATTTTTGAACGTCAGTTCACATTTGTAGGTGGATCATCAGTGTTAGAGCTAAAATTAGCATGTTTAAAGTGATTTTCATGCTTCCAGGGGCCCAAAACACAAGATTTATGGAATGGTTAAAAGTGCATGAAAATGGCCAATTTACTCACTCTGAGTTCTCAAAAAGGGTTTCTTCACCCCGGGAAGTTAATTAAATACCATTTGGAGGCATTTAATGTTCGAGCAAAAACGGCTGATTTTCGACAAAAGAGATAACACCCCCCCATTACGTCATGCTTCAGAAATGTGGAAAATGGTCCGTTTTCAAATGTTTTATTTTTGAACGTCAGTTCACATTTGTAGGTGGATCATCAGTGTTAGAGCTAAAATTAGCATGTTTAAAGTGATTTTCATGCTTCCAGGGGCCCAAAACACAAGATTTATGGAATGGTTAAAAGTGCATGAAAATGGCCAATTTACTCACTCTGAGTTCTCAAAAAGGGTTTCTTCACCCCGGGAAGTTAATTAAATACCATTTGGAGGCATTTAATGTTCGAGCAAAAACGGCTGATTTTCGACAAAAGAGATGACACCCCCCCATTACGTCATGCTTCAGAAATGTGGAAAATGGTCCGTTTTCAAATGTTTTATTTTTGAACGTCAGTTCACATTTGTAGGTGGATCATCAGTGTTAGAGCTAAAATTAGCATGTTTAAAGTGATTTTCATGCTTCCAGGGGCCCAAAACACAAGATTTATGGAATGGTTAAAAGTGCATGAAAATGGCCAATTTACTCACTCTGAGTTCTCAAAAAGGGTTTCTTCCCCCCGGGAAGTTAATTAAATACCATTTGGAGGCATTTAATGTTCGAGCAAAAACGGCTGATTTTCGACAAAAGAGATAACACCCCCCCATTACGTCATGCTTCAGAAATGAGGAAAATGGTCCGTTTTCAAATGTTTTATTTTTGAACGTCAGTTCACATTTGTAGGTGGATCATCAGTGTTAGAGCTAAAATTAGCATGTTTAAAGTGATTTTCATGCTTCCAGGGGCCCAAAACACAAGATTTATGGAATGGTTAAAAGTGCATGAAAATGGCCAATTTACTCACTCTGAGTTCTCAAAAAGGGTTTCTTCACCCCGGGAAGTTAATTAAATACCATTTGGAGGCATTTAATGTTCGAGCAAAAACGGCTGATTTTCGACAAAAGAGATGACATCCCCCCATTACGTCATGCTTCAGAAATGTGGAAAATGGTCCGTTTTCAAATGTTTTATTTTTGAACGTCAGTTCACATTTGTAGGTGGATCATCAGTGTTAGAGCTAAAATTAGCATGTTTAAAGTGATTTTCATGCTTCCAGGGGCCCAAAACACAAGATTTATGGAATGGTTAAAAGTGCATGAAAATGGCCAATTTACTCACTCTGAGTTCTCAAAAAGGGTTTCTTCCCCCCGGGAAGTTAATTAAATACCATTTGGAGGCATTTAATGTTCGAGCAAAAACGGCTGATTTTCGACAAAAGAGATAACACCCCCCCATTACGTCATGCTTCAGAAATGTGGAAAATGGTCCGTTTTCAAATGTTTTATTTTTGAACGTCAGTTCACATTTGTAGGTGGATCATCAGTGTTAGAGCTAAAATTAGCATGTTTAAAGTGATTTTCATGCTTCCAGGGGCCCAAAACACAAGATTTATGGAATGGTTAAAAGTGCATGAAATGGCCAATTTACTCACTCTGAGTTCTCAAAAAGGGTTTCTTCACCCCGGGAAGTTAATTAAATACCATTTGGAGGCATTTAATGTTCGAGCAAAAACGGCTGATTTTCGACAAAAGAGATAACACCCCCCCATTACGTCATGCTTCAGAAATGTGGAAAATGGTCCGTTTTCAAATGTTTTATTTTTGAACGTCAGTTCACATTTGTAGGTGGATCATCAGTGTTAGAGCTAAAATTCGCATGTTTAAAGTGATTTTCATGCTTCCAGGGCCCAAACACAAGATTTATGGAATGGTTAAAAGTGCATGAAAATGGCCAATTTACTCACTCTGAGTTCTCAAAAAGGGGTTTCTTCACCCCGGGAAGTTAATTAAATACCATTTGGAGGCATTTAATGTTCGAGCAAAAACGGCTGATTTTCGACAAAAGAGATAACACCCCCCCATTACGTCATGCTTCAGAAATGTGGAAAATGGTCCGTTTTCAAATGTTTTATTTTTGAACGTCAGTTCACATTTGTAGGTGGATCATCAGTGTTAGAGCTAAAATTAGCATGTTTAAAGTGATTTTCATGCTTCCAGGGGCTCGGGAAGTTAATTAAATACCATTTGGAGGCATTTAATGTTCGAGCAAAAACGGCTGATTTTCGACAAAAGAGATAACACCCCCCCATTACGTCATGCTTCAGAAATGTGGAAAATGGTCCGTTTTCAAATGTTTTATTTTTGAACGTCAGTTCACATTTGTAGGTGGATCATCAGTGTTAGAGCTAAAATTAGCATGTTTAAAGTGATTTTCATGCTTCCAGGGGCTCGGGAAGTTAATTAAATACCATTTGGAGGCATTTAATGTTCGAGCAAAAACGGCTGATTTTCGACAAAAGAGATAACACCCCCCCATTACGTCATGCTTCAGAAATGTGGAAAATGGTCCGTTTTCAAATGTTTTATTTTTGAACGTCAGTTCACATTTGTAGGTGGATCATCAGTGTTAGAGCTAAAATTAGCATGTTTAAAGTGATTTTCATGCTTCCAGGGGCTCGGGAAGTTAATTAAATACCATTTGGAGGCATTTAATGTTCGAGCAAAAACGGCTGATTTTCGACAAAAGAGATAACACCCCCCCATTACGTCATGCTTCAGAAATGTGGAAAATGGTCCGTTTTCAAATGTTTTATTTTTGAACGTCAGTTCACATTTGTAGGTGGATCATCAGTGTTAGAGCTAAAATTAGCATGTTTAAAGTGATTTTCATGCTTCCAGGGCTCGGGAAGTTAATTAAATACCATTTGGAGGCATTTAATGTTCGAGCAAAAACGGCTGATTTTCGACAAAAGAGATAACACCCCCCCATTACGTCATGCTTCAGAAATGTGGAAAATGGTCCGTTTTCAAATGTTTTATTTTTGAACGTCAGTTCACATTTGTAGGTGGATCATCAGTGTTAGAGCTAAAATTAGCATGTTTAAAGTGATTTTCATGCTTCCAGGGGCTCGGGAAGTTAATTAAATACCATTTGGAGGCATTTAATGTTCGAGCAAAAACGGCTGATTTTCGACAAAAGAGATAACACCCCCCATTACGTCATGCTTCAGAAATGTGGAAAATGGTCCGTTTTCAAATGTTTTATTTTTGAACGTCAGTTCACATTTGTAGGTGGATCATCAGTGTTAGAGCTAAAATTAGCATGTTTAAAGTGATTTTCATGCTTCCAGGGGCCCAAAACACAAGATTTATGGAATGGTTAAAAGTGCATGAAAATGGCCAATTTACTCACTCTGAGTTCTCAAAAAGGGTTTCTTCACCCCGGGAAGTTAATTAAATACCATTTGGAGGCATTTAATGTTCGAGCAAAAACGGCTGATTTTCGACAAAAGAGATAACACCCCCCATTACGTCATGCTTCAGAAATGTGGAAAATGGTCCGTTTTCAAATGTTTTATTTTTGAACGTCAGTTCACATTTGTAGGTGGATCATCAGTGTTAGAGCTAAAATTAGCATGTTTAAAGTGATTTTCATGCTTCCAGGGGCCCAAAACACAAGATTTATGGAATGGTTAAAAGTGCATGAAAATGGCCAATTTACTCACTCTGAGTTCTCAAAAAGGGTTTCTTCACCCCGGGAAGTTAATTAAATACCATTTGGAGGCATTTAATGTTCGAGCAAAAACGGCTGATTTTTCGACAAAAGAGATGACACCCCCCCATTACGTCATGCTTCAGAAATGTGGAAAATGGTCCGTTTTC
>NW_028243232.1:0-25783 GCF_964263255.1 Lissotriton vulgaris
GGGGGGGTGTTATCTCTTTTGTCGAAAATCAGCCGTATTTGCTCGAACATTAAATGCCTCCAAATGGTATTTAATTAACTTCCCGAGCCCCTGGAAGCATGAAAATCACTTTAAACATGCTAATTTTAGCTCTAACACTGATGATCCACCTACAAATGTGAACTGACGTTCAAAAATAAAACATTTGAAAACGGACCATTTTCCACATTTCTGAAGCATGACGTAATGGGGGGGTGTTATCTCTTTTGTCGAAAATCAGCCGTTTTTGCTCGAACATTAAATGCCTCCAAATGGTATTTAATTAACTTCCCGAGCCCCTGGAAGCATGAAAATCACTTTAAACATGCTAATTTTAGCTCTAACACTGATGATCCACCTACAAATGTGAACTGACGTTCAAAAATAAAACATTTGAAAACGGACCATTTCCACATTTCTGAAGCATGACGTAATGGGGGGTGTTATCTCTTTTGTCGAAAATCAGCCGTTTTTGCTCGAACATTAAATGCCTCCAAATGGTATTTAATTAACTTCCCGAGCCCCTGGAAGCATGAAAATCACTTTAAACATGCTAATTTTAGCTCTAACACTGATGAGCCACCTACAAATGTGAACTGACGTTCAAAAATAAAACATTTGAAAACGGACCATTTTCCACATTTCTGAAGCATGACGTAATGGGGGGGTGTTATCTCTTTTGTCGAAAATCAGCCGTTTTTGCTCGAACATTAAATGCCTCCAAATGGTATTTAATTAACTTCCCGGGGTGAAGAAACCCTTTTTGAGAAACTCAGAGTGAGTAAATTGGCCATTTTCATGCACTTTTAAACCATTCCATAAATCTTGTGTTTTGGGCCCCTGGAAGCATGAAAATCACTTTAAACATGCTAATTTTAGCTCTAACACTGATGATCCACCTACAAATGTGAACTGACGTTCAAAAATAAAACATTTGAAAACGGACCATTTTCCACATTCTGAAGCATGACGTAATGGGGGGGTGTTATCTCTTTTGTCGAAAATCAGCCGTTTTTGCTCGAACATTAAATGCCTCCAAATGGTATTTAATTAACTTCCCGAGCCCCTTGCGAAGCATGAAAATCACTTTAAACATGCTAATTTTAGCTCTAACACTGATGATCCACCTACAAATGTGAACTGACGTTCAAAAATAAAACATTTGAAAACGGACCATTTTCCACATTTCTGAAGCATGACGTAATGGGGGGGGTGTTATCTCTTTTGTCGAAAATCAGCCGTTTTTGCTCGAACATTAAATGCCTCCAAATGGTATTTAATTAACTATTCCCGGGGTGAAGAAACCCTTTTTGAGAACTCAGAGTGAGTAAATTGGCCATTTTCATGCACTTTTAACCATTCCATAAATCTTGTGTTTTGGGCCCCCTGGAAGCATGAAAATCACTTTAAACATGCTAATTTTAGCTCTAACACTGATGATCCACCTACAAATGTGAACTGACGTTCAAAAATAAAACATTTGAAAACGGACCATTTTCCACATTTCTGAAGCATGACGTAATGGGGGGGTGTTATCTCTTTTGTCGAAAATCAGCCGTTTTTGCTCGAACATTAAATGCCTCCAAATGGTATTTAATTAACTTCCCGAGCCCCTGGAAGCATGAAAATCACTTTAAACATGCTAATTTTAGCTCTAACACTGATGATCCACCTACAAATGTGAACTGACGTTCAAAAATAAAACATTTGAAAACGGACCATTTTCCACATTTCTGAAGCATGACGTAATGGGGGGGTGTTATCTCTTTTGTCGAAAATCAGCCGTTTTTGCTCGAACATTAAATGCCTCCAAATGGTATTTAATTAACTTCCCGGGGTGAAGAAACCCTTTTGAGAACTCAGAGTGAGTAAATTGGCCATTTTCATGCACTTTTAACCATTCATAAATCTTGTGTTTTGGGCCCCTGGAAGCATGAAAATCACTTTAAACATGCTAATTTTAGCTCTAACACTGATGATCCACCTACAAATGTGAACTGACGTTCAAAAATAAAACATTTGAAAACGGACCATTTTCCACATTTCTGAAGCATGACGTAATGGGGGGGTGTTATCTCTTTTGTCGAAAATCAGCCGTTTTTTGCTCGAACATTAAATGCCTCCAAATGGTATTTAATTAACTTCCCGAGCCCCTGGAAGCATGAAAATCACTTTAAACATGCTAATTTTAGCTCTAACACTGATGATCCACCTACAAATGTGAACTGACGTTCAAAAATAAAACATTTGAAAACGGACAATTTTCCACATTTCTGAAGCATGACGTAATGGGGGGGTGTTATCTCTTTTGTCGAAAATCAGCCGTTTTTGCTCGAACATTAAATGCCTCCAAATGGTATTTAATTAACTTCCCGGGTGAAGAAACCCTTTTTGAGAACTCAGAGTGAGTAAATTGGCCATTTTCATGCACTTTTAACCATTCCATAATCTTGTGTTTTGGGCCCCTGGAAGCATGAAAATCACTTTAAACATGCTAATTTTAGCTCTAACACTGATGATCCACCTACAAATGTGAACTGACGTTCAAAAATAAAACATTTGAAAACGGACCATTTTCCACATTTCTGAAGCATGACGTAATGGGGGGGTGTTATCTCTTTTGTCGAAAATCAGCCGTTTTTGCTCGAACATTAAATGCCTCCAAATGGTATTTAATTAACTTCCCGGGGTGAAGAAACCCTTTTTTGAGAACTCAGAGTGAGTAAATTGGCCATTTTCATGCACTTTTAACCATTCCATAAATCTTGTGTTTTGGGCCCCTGGAAGCATGAAAATCACTTTAAACATGCTAATTTTAGCTCTAACACTGATGATCCACCTACAAATGTGAACTGACGTTCAAAAATAAAACATTTGAAAACGGACCATTTTCCACATTTCTGAAGCATGACGTAATGGGGGGGTGTTATCTCTTTTGTCGAAAATCAGCCGTTTTTGCTCGAACATTAAATGCCTCCAAATGGTATTTAATTAACTTCCCGAGCCCCTGGAAGCATGAAAATCACTTTAAACATGCTAATTTTAGCTCTAACACTGATGATCCACCTACAAATGTGAACTGACGTTCAAAAATAAAACATTTGAAAACGGACCATTTTCCACATTTCTGAAGCATGACGTAATGGGGGGGTGTTATCTCTTTTGTCGAAAATCAGCCGTTTTTGCTCGAACATTAAATGCCTCCAAATGGTATTTAATTAACTTCCCGAGCCCCTGGAAGCATGAAAATCACTTTAAACATGCTAATTTTAGCTCTAACACTGATGATCCACCTACAAATGTGAACTGACGTTCAAAAATAAAACATTTGAAAACGGACCATTTTCCACATTTCTGAAGCATGACGTAATGGGGGGGTGTTATCTCTTTTGTCGAAAATCAGCCGTTTTTGCTCGAACATTAAATGCCTCCAAATGGTATTTAATTAACTTCCCCGAGCCCCTGGAAGCATGAAAATCACTTTAAACATGCTAATTTTAGCTCTAACACTGATGATCCACCTACAAATGTGAACTGACGTTCAAAAATAAAACATTTGAAAACGGACCATTTTCCACATTTCTGAAGCATGACGTAATGGGGGGGTGTTATCTCTTTTGTCGAAAATCAGCCGTTTTTGCTCGAACATTAAATGCCTCCAAATGGTATTTAATTAACTTCCCGGGGTGAAGAAACCCTTTTGAGAACTCAGAGTGAGTAAATTGGCCATTTTCATGCACTTTTAACCATTCCATAAATCTTGTGTTTTGGGCCCCTGGAAGCATGAAAATCACTTTAAACATGCTAATTTTAGCTCTAACACTGATGATCCACCTACAAATGTGAACTGACGTTCAAAAATAAAACATTTGAAAACGGACCATTTTCCACATTTCTGAAGCATGACGTAATGGGGGGGTGTTATCTCTTTTGTCGAAAATCAGCCGTTTTTGCTCGAACATTAAATGCCTCCAAATGGTATTTAATTAACTTCCCGAGCCCCTGGAAGCATGAAAATCACTTTAAACATGCTAATTTTAGCTCTAACACTGATGATCCACCTACAAATGTGAACTGACGTTCAAAAATAAAACATTTGAAAACGGACCATTTTCCACATTTCTGAAGCATGACGTAATGGGGGGGTGTTATCTCTTTTGTCGAAAATCAGCCGTTTTTGCTCGAACATTAAATGCCTCCAAATGGTATTTAATTAACTTCCCGGGGTGAAGAAACCCTTTTTGAGAACTCAGAGTGAGTAAATTGGCCATTTTCATGCACTTTTAACCATTCCATAAATCTTGTGTTTTGGGCCCCTGGAAGCATGAAAATCACTTTAAACATGCTAATTTTAGCTCTAACACTGATGATCCACCTACAAATGTGAACTGACGTTCAAAATAAAACATTTGAAAACGGACCATTTTCCACATTTCTGAAGCATGACGTAATGGGGGGGTGTTATCTCTTTTGTCGAAAATCAGCCGTTTTTGCTCGAACATTAAATGCCTCCAAATGGTATTTAATTAACTTCCCGGGTGAAGAAACCCTTTTTGAGAACTCAGAGTGAGTAAATTGGCCATTTTCATGCACTTTTAACCATCCATAAATCTTGTGTTTTGGGCCCCTGGAAGCATGAAAATCACTTTAAACATGCTAATTTTAGCTCTAACACTGATGATCCACCTACAAATGTGAACTGACGTTCAAAAATAAAACATTTGAAAACGGACCATTTTCCACATTTCTGAAGCATGACGTAATGGGGGGGTGTTATCTCTTTTGTCGAAAATCAGCCGTTTTTACTCGAACATTAAATGCCTCCAAATGGTATTTAATTAACTTCCCGAGCCCCTGGAAGCATGAAAATCACTTTAAACATGCTAATTTTAGCTCTAACACTGATGATCCACCTACAAATGTGAACTGACGTTCAAAAATAAAACATTTGAAAACGGACCATTTTCCACATTTCTGAAGCATGACGTAATGGGGGGGTGTTATCTCTTTTGTCGAAAATCAGCCGTTTTTGCTCGAACATTAAATGCCTCCAAATGGTATTTAATTAACTTCCCGAGCCCCTGGAAGCATGAAATCACTTTAAACATGCTAATTTTAGCTCTAACACTGATGATCCACCTACAAATGTGAACTGACGTTCAAAAATAAAACATTTGAAAACGGACCATTTTCCACATTTCTGAAGCATGACGTAATGGGGGGGTGTTATCTCTTTTGTCGAAAATCAGCCGTTTTTGCTCGAACATTAAATGCCTCCAAATGGTATTTAATTAACTTCCCGAGCCCCCTGGAAGCATGAAAATCACTTTAAACATGCTAATTTTAGCTCTAACACTGATGATCCACCTACAAATGTGAACTGACGTTCAAAATAAAACATTTGAAAACGGACCATTTTCCACATTTCTGAAGCATGACGTAATGGGGGGGTGTTATCTCTTTTGTCGAAAATCAGCCGTTTTTGCTCGAACATTAAATGCCTCCAAATGGTATTTAATTAACTTCCCGGGGTGAAGAAACCCTTTTTGAGAACTCAGAGTGAGTAAATTGGCCATTTTCATGCACTTTTAACCATTCCATAAATATTGTGTTTTGGGCCCCTGGAAGCATGAAAATCACTTTAAACATGCTAATTTTAGCTCTAACACTGATGATCCACCTACAAATGTGAACTGACGTTCAAAAATAAAACATTTGAAAACGGACCATTTTCCACATTTCTGAAGCATGACGTAATGGGGGTGGTGTTATCTCTTTTGTCGAAAATCAGCCGTTTTTGCTCGAACATTAAATGCCTCCAAATGGTATTTAATTAACTTCCCGGGGTGAAGAAACCCTTTTGAGAACTCAGAGTGAGTAAATTGGCCATTTTCATGCACTTTTAACCATTCCATAAATCTTGTGTTTTGGGCCCCTGGAAGCATGAAAATCACTTTAAACATGCTAATTTTAGCTCTAACACTGATGATCCACCTACAAATGTGAACTGACGTTCAAAAATAAAACATTTGAAAACGGACCATTTTCCACATTTCTGAAGCATGACGTAATGGGGGGGTGTTATCTCTTTTGTCGAAAATCAGCCGTTTTTGCTCGAACATTAAATGCCTCCAAATGGTATTTAATTAACTTCCCGAGCCCCTGGAAGCATGAAAATCACTTTAAACATGCTAATTTTAGCTCTAACACTGATGATCCACCTACAAATGTGAACTGACGTTCAAAAATAAAACATTTGAAAACGGACCATTTTCCACATTTCTGAAGCATGACGTAATGGGGGGGTGTTATCTCTTTTGTCGAAAATCAGCCGTTTTTGCTCGAACATTAAATGCCTCCAAATGGTATTTAATTAACTTCCCGGGGTGAAGAAACCCTTTTTGAGAACTCAGAGTGAGTAAATTGGCCATTTTCATGCACTTTTAACCATTCCATAAATCTTGTGTTTTGGGCCCTGGAAGCATGAAAATCACTTTAAACATGCTAATTTTAGCTCTAACACTGATGATCCACCTACAAATGTGAACTGACGTTCAAAATAAAACATTTGAAAACGGACCATTTTCCACATTTCTGAAGCATGACGTAATGGGGGGGTGTTATCTCTTTTGTCGAAAATCAGCCGTTTTTGCTCGAACATTAAATGCCTCCAAATGGTATTTAATTAACTTCCCGGGTGAAGAAACCCTTTTTGAGAACTCAGAGTGAGTAAATTGGCCATTTTCATGCACTTTTAACCATTCCATAAATCTTGTGTTTTGGGCCCCTGGAAGCATGAAAATCACTTTAAACATGCTAATTTTAGCTCTAACACTGATGATCCACCTACAAATGTGAACTGACGTTCAAAAATAAAACATTTGAAAACGGACCATTTTCCACATTTCTGAAGCATGACGTAATGGGGGGGTGTTATCTCTTTTGTCGAAAATCAGCCGTTTTTGCTCGAACATTAAATGCCTCCAAATGGTATTTAATTAACTTCCCGGGGTGAAGAAACCCTTTTTTGAGAACTCAGAGTGAGTAAATTGGCCATTTTCATGCACTTTTAACCATTCCATAAATCTTGTGTTTTGGGCCCCTGGAAGCATGAAAATCACTTTAAACATGCTAATTTTAGCTCTAACACTGATGATCCACCTACAAATGTGAACTGACGTTCAAAAATAAAACATTTGAAAACGGACCATTTTCCACATTTCTGAAGCATGACGTAATGGGGGGGTGTTATCTCTTTTGTCGAAAATCAGCCGTTTTTGCTCGAACATTAAATGCCTCCAAATGGTATTTAATTAACTTCCCGGGGTGAAGAAACCCTTTTTGAGAACTCAGAGTGAGTAAATTGGCCATTTTCATGCACTTTTAACCATTCCATAAATCTTGTGTTTTGGGCCCCTGGAAGCATGAAAATCACTTTAAACATGCTAATTTTAGCTCTAACACTGATGATCCACCTACAAATGTGAACTGACGTTCAAAAATAAAACATTTGAAAACGGACCATTTTCCACATTTCTGAAGCATGACGTAATGGGGGGGTGTTATCTCTTTTGTCGAAAATCAGCCGTTTTTGCTCGAACATTAAATGCCTCCAAATGGTATTTAATTAACTTCCCGAGCCCCTGGAAGCATGAAAATCACTTTAAACATGCTAATTTTAGCTCTAACACTGATGATCCACCTACAAATGTGAACTGACGTTCAAAAATAAAACATTTGAAAACGGACCATTTTCCACATTTCTGAAGGCATGACGTAATGGGGGGGTGTTATCTCTTTTGTCGAAAATCAGCCGTATTTGCTCGAAACATTAAATGCCTCCAAATGGTATTTAATTAACTTCCCGAAGCCCCTGGAAGCATGAAAATCACTTTAAACATGCTAATTTTAGCTCTAACACTGATGATCCACCTACAAATGTGAACTGACGTTCAAAAAATAAAACATTTGAAAACGGACCATTTTCCACATTTCTGAAGCATGACGTAATGGGGGGGGTGTTATCTCTTTTGTCGAAAATCAGCCGTTTTTGCTCGAACATTAAATGCCTCCAAATGGTATTTAATTAACTTCCCGAGCCCCTGGAAGCATGAAAATCACTTTAAACATGCTAATTTTAGCTCTAACACTGATGATCCACCTACAAATGTGAACTGACGTTCAAAAATAAAACATTTGAAAACGGACCATTTTCCACATTTCTGAAGCATGACGTAATGGGGGGGTGTTATCTCTTTTGTCGAAAATCAGCCGTTTTTGCTCGAACATTAAATGCCTCCAAATGGTATTTAATTAACTTCCCGAGCCCCTGGAAGCATGAAAATCACTTTAAACATGCTAATTTTAGCTCTAACACTGATGATCCACCTACAAATGTGAACTGACGTTCAAAAATAAAACATTTGAAAACGGACCATTTTCCACATTTCTGAAGCATGACGTAATGGGGGGGTGTTATCTCTTTTGTCGAAAATCAGCCGTTTTTGCTCGAACATTAAATGCCTCCAAATGGTATTTAATTAACTTCCCGGGGTGAAGAAACCCTTTTTGAGAACTCAGAGTGAGTAAATTGGCCATTTTCATGCACTTTTAACCATTCCATAAATCTTGTGTTTTGGGCCCCTGGAAGCATGAAATCACTTTAAACATGCTAATTTTAGCTCTAACACTGATGATCCACCTACAAATGTGAACTGACGTTCAAAAATAAAACATTTGAAAACGGACCATTTTCCACATTTCTGAAGCATGACGTAATGGGGGGGTGTTATCTCTTTTGTCGAAAATCAGCCGTTTTTGCTCGAACATTAAATGCCTCCAAATGGTATTTAATTAACTTCCCGAGCCCCTGGAAGCATGAAAATCACTTTAAACATGCTAATTTTAGCTCTAACACTGATGATCCACCTACAAATGTGAACTGACTTTCAAAAATAAAACATTTGAAA
This sequence comes from Lissotriton vulgaris, assembly GCF_964263255.1. Lineage (NCBI taxonomy): Eukaryota > Metazoa > Chordata > Amphibia > Caudata > Salamandridae > Lissotriton > Lissotriton vulgaris. The sequence goes on from NW_028243232.1 coordinate 8,988, forward strand.
ACGGACCATTTTCCACATTTCTGAAGCATGACGTAATGGGGGGGGTGTTATCTCTTTTGTCGAAAATCAGCCGTTTTTGCTCGAACATTAAATGCCTCCAAATGGTATTTAATTAACTTCCCGGGTGAAGAAACCCTTTTTGAGAACTCAGAGTGAGTAAATTGGCCATTTTCATGCACTTTTAACCATTCCATAAATCTTGTGTTTTGGGCCCCTGGAAGCATGAAAATCACTTTAAACATGCTAATTTTAGCTCTAACACTGATGATCCACCTACAAATGTGAACTGACGTTCAAAAATAAAACATTTGAAAACGGACCATTTTCCACATTTCTGAAGCATGACGTAATGGGGGGGTGTTATCTCTTTTGTCGAAAATCAGCCGTTTTTGCTCGAACATTAAATGCCTCCAAATGGTATTTAATTAACTTCCCGAGCCCCCTGGAAGCATGAAAATCACTTTAAACATGCTAATTTTAGCTCTAACACTGATGATCCACCTACAAATGTGAACTGACGTTCAAAAATAAAACATTTGAAAACGGACAATTTTCCACATTTCTGAAGCATGACGTAATGGGGGGGGTGTTATCTCTTTTGTCGAAAATCACAGCCGTTTTTGCTCGAACATTAAATGCCTCCAAATGGTATTTAATTAACTTCCCGGGGTGAAGAAACCCTTTTTGAGAACTCAGAGTGAGTAAATTGGCCATTTTCATGCACTTTTAACCATTCCATAAATCTTGTGTTTTGGGCCCCTGGAAGCATGAAAATCACTTTAAACATGCTAATTTTAGCTCTAACACTGATGATCCACCTACAAATGTGAACTGACGTTCAAAAATAAAACATTTGAAAACGGACCATTTTCCACATTTCTGAAGCATGACGTAATGGGGGGGTGTTATCTCTTTTGTCGAAAATCAGCCGTTTTTGCTCGAACATTAAATGCCTCCAAATGGTATTTAATTAACTTCCCGGGGTGAAGAAACCCTTTTTGAGAACTCAGAGTGAGTAAATTGGCCATTTTCATGCACTTTTAACCATTCCATAAATCTTGTGTTTTGGGCCCCAAGAAGCATGAAAATCACTTTAAACATGCTAATTTTAGCTCTAACACTGATGATCCACCTACAAATGTGAACTGACGTTCAAAAATAAAACATTTGAAAACGGACCATTTTCCACATTTCTGAAGCATGACGTAATGGGGGGGTGTTATCTCTTTTGTCGAAAATCAGCCGTTTTTGCTCGAACATTAAATGCCTCCAAATGGTATTTAATTAACTTCCCGAGCCCCTGGAAGCATGAAAATCACTTTAAACATGCTAATTTTAGCTCTAACACTGATGATCCACCTACAAATGTGAACTGACGTTCAAAAATAAAACATTTGAAAACGGACCATTTTCCACATTTCTGAAGCATGACGTAATGGGGGGGTGTTATCTCTTTTGTCGAAAATCAGCCGTTTTTGCTCGAACATTAAATGCCTCCAAATGGTATTTAATTAACTTCCCGAGCCCCTGGAAGCATGAAAATCACTTTAAACATGCTAATTTTAGCTCTAACACTGATGATCCACCTACAAATGTGAACTGACGTTCAAAAATAAAACATTTGAAAACGGACCATTTTCCACATTTCTGAAGCATGACGTAATGGGGGGGTGTTATCTCTTTTGTCGAAAATCAGCCGTTTTTGCTCGAACATTAAATGCCTCCAAATGGTATTTAATTAACTTCCCGAGCCCCTGGAAGCATGAAAATCACTTTAAACATGCTAATTTTAGCTCTAACACTGATGAGCCACCTACAAATGTGAACTGACGTTCAAAAATAAAACATTTGAAAACGGACCATTTTCCACATTTCTGAAGCATGACGTAATGGGGGGGTGTTATCTCTTTTGTCGAAAATCAGCCGTTTTTGCTCGAACATTAAATGCCTCCAAATGGTATTTAATTAACTTCCCGGGGTGAAGAAACCCTTTTTGAGAACTCAGAGTGAGTAAATTGGCCATTTTCATGCACTTTTAACCATTCCATAAATCTTGTGTTTTGGGCCCCTGGAAGCATGAAAATCACTTTAAACATGCTAATTTTAGCTCTAACACTGATGATCCACCTACAAATGTGAACTGACGTTCAAAAATAAAACATTTGAAAACGGACCATTTTCCACATTTCTGAAGCATGACGTAATGGGGGGGTGTTATCTCTTTTGTCGAAAATCAGCCGTTTTTGCTCGAACATTAAATGCCTCCAAATGGTATTTAATTAACTTCCCGAGCCCCTGGAAGCATGAAAATCACTTTAAACATGCTAATTTTAGCTCTAACACTGATGATCCACCTACAAATGTGAACTGACGTTCAAAAATAAAACATTTGAAAACGGACCATTTTCCACATTTCTGAAGCATGACGTAATGGGGGGGTGTTATCTCTTTTGTCGAAAATCAGCCGTTTTTGCTCGAACATTAAATGCCTCCAAATGGTATTTAATTAACTTCCCGGGGTGAAGAAACCCTTTTTGAGAACTCAGAGTGAGTAAATTGGCCATTTTCATGCACTTTTAACCATTCCATAAATCTTGTGTTTTGGGCCCCTGGAAGCATGAAAATCACTTTAAACATGCTAATTTTAGCTCTAACACTGATGATCCACCTACAAATGTGAACTGACGTTCAAAAATAAAACATTTGAAAACGGACCATTTTCCACATTTCTGAAGCATGACGTAATGGGGGGGTGTTATCTCTTTTGTCGAAAATCAGCCGTTTTTGCTCGAACATTAAATGCCTCCAAATGGTATTTAATTAACTTCCCGAGCCCCTGGAAGCATGAAAATCACTTTAAACATGCTAATTTTAGCTCTAACACTGATGATCCACCTACAAATGTGAACTGACGTTCAAAAATAAAACATTTGAAAACGGACCATTTTCCACATTTCTGAAGCATGACGTAATGGGGGGGTGTTATCTCTTTTGTCGAAAATCAGCCGTTTTTGCTCGAACATTAAATGCCTCCAAATGGTATTTAATTAACTTCCCGGGGTGAAGAAACCCTTTTTGAGAACTCAGAGTGAGTAAATTGGCCATTTTCATGCACTTTTAACCATTCCATAAATCTTGTGTTTTGGGCCCCTGGAAGCATGAAAATCACTTTAAACATGCTAATTTTAGCTCTAACACTGATGATCCACCTACAAATGTGAACTGACGTTCAAAAATAAAACATTTGAAAACGGACCATTTTCCACATTTCTGAAGCATGACGTAATGGGGGGGTGTTATCTCTTTTGTCGAAAATCAGCCGTTTTTGCTCGAACATTAAATGCCTCCAAATGGTATTTAATTAACTTCCCGAGCCCCTGGAAGCATGAAAATCACTTTAAACATGCTAATTTTAGCTCTAACACTGATGATCCACCTACAAATGTGAACTGACGTTCAAAAATAAAACATTTGAAAACGGACAATTTTCCACATTTCTGAAGCATGACGTAATGGGGGGGTGTTATCTCTTTTGTCGAAAATCAGCCGTTTTTGCTCGAACATTAAATGCCTCCAAATGGTATTTAATTAACTTCCCGGGGTGAAGAAACCCTTTTTGAGAACTCAGAGTGAGTAAATTGGCCATTTTCATGCACTTTTAACCATTCCATAAATCTTGTGTTTTGGGCCCCTGGAAGCATGAAAATCACTTTAAACATGCTAATTTTAGCTCTAACACTGATGATCCACCTACAAATGTGAACTGACGTTCAAAAATAAAACATTTGAAAACGGACCATTTTCCACATTTCTGAAGCATGACGTAATGGGGGGGTGTTATCTCTTTTGTCGAAAATCAGCCGTTTTTGCTCGAACATTAAATGCCTCCAAATGGTATTTAATTAACTTCCCGGGGTGAAGAAACCCTTTTTGAGAACTCAGAGTGAGTAAATTGGCCATTTTCATGCACTTTTAACCATTCCATAAATCTTGTGTTTTGGGCCCCTGGAAGCATGAAAATCACTTTAAACATGCTAATTTTAGCTCTAACACTGATGATCCACCTACAAATGTGAACTGACGTTCAAAAATAAAACATTTGAAAACGGACCATTTTCCACATTTCTGAAGCATGACGTAATGGGGGGGTGTTATCTCTTTTGTCGAAAATCAGCCGTTTTTGCTCGAACATTAAATGCCTCCAAATGGTATTTAATTAACTTCCCGAGCCCCTGGAAGCATGAAAATCACTTTAAACATGCTAATTTTAGCTCTAACACTGATGATCCACCTACAAATGTGAACTGACGTTCAAAAATAAAACATTTGAAAACGGACCATTTTCCACATTTCTGAAGCATGACGTAATGGGGGGGTGTTATCTCTTTTGTCGAAAATCAGCCGTTTTTGCTCGAACATTAAATGCCTCCAAATGGTATTTAATTAACTTCCCGAGCCCCTGGAAGCATGAAAATCACTTTAAACATGCTAATTTTAGCTCTAACACTGATGATCCACCTACAAATGTGAACTGACGTTCAAAAATAAAACATTTGAAAACGGACCATTTTCCACATTTCTGAAGCATGACGTAATGGGGGGGTGTTATCTCTTTTGTCGAAAATCAGCCGTTTTTGCTCGAACATTAAATGCCTCCAAATGGTATTTAATTAACTTCCCGAGCCCCTGGAAGCATGAAAATCACTTTAAACATGCTAATTTTAGCTCTAACACTGATGATCCACCTACAAATGTGAACTGACGTTCAAAAATAAAACATTTGAAAACGGACCATTTTCCACATTTCTGAAGCATGACGTAATGGGGGGGTGTTATCTCTTTTGTCGAAAATCAGCCGTTTTTGCTCGAACATTAAATGCCTCCAAATGGTATTTAATTAACTTCCCGGGGTGAAGAAACCCTTTTTGAGAACTCAGAGTGAGTAAATTGGCCATTTTCATGCACTTTTAACCATTCCATAAATCTTGTGTTTTGGGCCCCTGGAAGCATGAAAATCACTTTAAACATGCTAATTTTAGCTCTAACACTGATGATCCACCTACAAATGTGAACTGACGTTCAAAAATAAAACATTTGAAAACGGACCATTTTCCACATTTCTGAAGCATGACGTAATGGGGGGGTGTTATCTCTTTTGTCGAAAATCAGCCGTTTTTGCTCGAACATTAAATGCCTCCAAATGGTATTTAATTAACTTCCCGAGCCCCTGGAAGCATGAAAATCACTTTAAACATGCTAATTTTAGCTCTAACACTGATGATCCACCTACAAATGTGAACTGACGTTCAAAAATAAAACATTTGAAAACGGACCATTTTCCACATTTCTGAAGCATGACGTAATGGGGGGGTGTTATCTCTTTTGTCGAAAATCAGCCGTTTTTGCTCGAACATTAAATGCCTCCAAATGGTATTTAATTAACTTCCCGGGGTGAAGAAACCCTTTTTGAGAACTCAGAGTGAGTAAATTGGCCATTTTCATGCACTTTTAACCATTCCATAAATCTTGTTTTTTGGGCCCCTGGAAGCATGAAAATCACTTTAAACATGCTAATTTTAGCTCTAACACTGATGATCCACCTACAAATGTGAACTGACGTTCAAAAATAAAACATTTGAAAACGGACCATTTTCCACATTTCTGAAGCATGACGTAATGGGGGGGTGTTATCTCTTTTGTCGAAAATCAGCCGTTTTTGCTCGAACATTAAATGCCTCCAAATGGTATTTAATTAACTTCCCGGGGTGAAGAAACCCTTTTTGAGAACTCAGAGTGAGTAAATTGGCCATTTTCATGCACTTTTAACCATTCCATAAATCTTGTGTTTTGGGCCCCTGGAAGCATGAAAATCACTTTAAACATGCTAATTTTAGCTCTAACACTGATGATCCACCTACAAATGTGAACTGACGTTCAAAAATAAAACATTTGAAAACGGACCATTTTCCACATTTCTGAAGCATGACGTAATGGGGGGGTGTTATCTCTTTTGTCGAAAATCAGCCGTTTTTACTCGAACATTAAATGCCTCCAAATGGTATTTAATTAACTTCCCGAGCCCCTGGAAGCATGAAAATCACTTTAAACATGCTAATTTTAGCTCTAACACTGATGATCCACCTACAAATGTGAACTGACGTTCAAAAATAAAACATTTGAAAACGGACCATTTTCCACATTTCTGAAGCATGACGTAATGGGGGGGTGTTATCTCTTTTGTCGAAAATCAGCCGTTTTTGCTCGAACATTAAATGCCTCCAAATGGTATTTAATTAACTTCCCGAGCCCCTGGAAGCATGAAAATCACTTTAAACATGCTAATTTTAGCTCTAACACTGATGATCCACCTACAAATGTGAACTGACGTTCAAAAATAAAACATTTGAAAACGGACCATTTTCCACATTTCTGAAGCATGACGTAATGGGGGGGTGTTATCTCTTTTGTCGAAAATCAGCCGTTTTTGCTCGAACATTAAATGCCTCCAAATGGTATTTAATTAACTTCCCGAGCCCCTGGAAGCATGAAAATCACTTTAAACATGCTAATTTTAGCTCTAACACTGATGATCCACCTACAAATGTGAACTGACGTTCAAAAATAAAACATTTGAAAACGGACCATTTTCCACATTTCTGAAGCATGACGTAATGGGGGGGTGTTATCTCTTTTGTCGAAAATCAGCCGTTTTTGCTCGAACATTAAATGCCTCCAAATGGTATTTAATTAACTTCCCGGGGTGAAGAAACCCTTTTTGAGAACTCAGAGTGAGTAAATTGGCCATTTTCATGCACTTTTAACCATTCCATAAATATTGTGTTTTGGGCCCCTGGAAGCATGAAAATCACTTTAAACATGCTAATTTTAGCTCTAACACTGATGATCCACCTACAAATGTGAACTGACGTTCAAAAATAAAACATTTGAAAACGGACCATTTTCCACATTTCTGAAGCATGACGTAATGGGGGGGGTGTTATCTCTTTTGTCGAAAATCAGCCGTTTTTGCTCGAACATTAAATGCCTCCAAATGGTATTTAATTAACTTCCCGGGGTGAAGAAACCCTTTTTGAGAACTCAGAGTGAGTAAATTGGCCATTTTCATGCACTTTTAACCATTCCATAAATCTTGTGTTTTGGGCCCCTGGAAGCATGAAAATCACTTTAAACATGCTAATTTTAGCTCTAACACTGATGATCCACCTACAAATGTGAACTGACGTTCAAAAATAAAACATTTGAAAACGGACCATTTTCCACATTTCTGAAGCATGACGTAATGGGGGGGTGTTATCTCTTTTGTCGAAAATCAGCCGTTTTTGCTCGAACATTAAATGCCTCCAAATGGTATTTAATTAACTTCCCGAGCCCCTGGAAGCATGAAAATCACTTTAAACATGCTAATTTTAGCTCTAACACTGATGATCCACCTACAAATGTGAACTGACGTTCAAAAATAAAACATTTGAAAACGGACCATTTTCCACATTTCTGAAGCATGACGTAATGGGGGGGTGTTATCTCTTTTGTCGAAAATCAGCCGTTTTTGCTCGAACATTAAATGCCTCCAAATGGTATTTAATTAACTTCCCGGGGTGAAGAAACCCTTTTTGAGAACTCAGAGTGAGTAAATTGGCCATTTTCATGCACTTTTAACCATTCCATAAATCTTGTGTTTTGGGCCCCTGGAAGCATGAAAATCACTTTAAACATGCTAATTTTAGCTCTAACACTGATGATCCACCTACAAATGTGAACTGACGTTCAAAAATAAAACATTTGAAAACGGACCATTTTCCACATTTCTGAAGCATGACGTAATGGGGGGGTGTTATCTCTTTTGTCGAAAATCAGCCGTTTTTGCTCGAACATTAAATGCCTCCAAATGGTATTTAATTAACTTCCCGGGGTGAAGAAACCCTTTTTGAGAACTCAGAGTGAGTAAATTGGCCATTTTCATGCACTTTTAACCATTCCATAAATCTTGTGTTTTGGGCCCCAAGAAGCATGAAAATCACTTTAAACATGCTAATTTTAGCTCTAACACTGATGATCCACCTACAAATGTGAACTGACGTTCAAAAATAAAACATTTGAAAACGGACCATTTTCCACATTTCTGAAGCATGACGTAATGGGGGGGTGTTATCTCTTTTGTCGAAAATCAGCCGTTTTTGCTCGAACATTAAATGCCTCCAAATGGTATTTAATTAACTTCCCGGGGTGAAGAAACCCTTTTTGAGAACTCAGAGTGAGTAAATTGGCCATTTTCATACACTTTTAACCATTCCATAAATCTTGTGTTTTGGGCCCCTGGAAGCATGAAAATCACTTTAAACATGCTAATTTTAGCTCTAACACTGATGATCCACCTACAAATGTGAACTGACGTTCAAAAATAAAACATTTGAAAACGGACCATTTTCCACATTTCTGAAGCATGACGTAATGGGGGGGTGTTATCTCTTTTGTCGAAAATCAGCCGTTTTTGCTCGAACATTAAATGCCTCCAAATGGTATTTAATTAACTTCCCGGGGTGAAGAAACCCTTTTTGAGAACTCAGAGTGAGTAAATTGGCCATTTTCATGCACTTTTAACCATTCCATAAATCTTGTGTTTTGGGCCCCTGGAAGCATGAAAATCACTTTAAACATGCTAATTTTAGCTCTAACACCGATGATCCACCTACAAATGTGAACTGACGTTCAAAAATAAAACATTTGAAAACGGACCATTTTCCACATTTCTGAAGCATGACGTAATGGGGGGGTGTTATCTCTTTTGTCGAAAATCAGCCGTTTTTGCTCGAACATTAAATGCCTCCAAATGGTATTTAATTAACTTCCCGGGGTGAAGAAACCCTTTTTGAGAACTCAGAGTGAGTAAATTGGCCATTTTCATGCACTTTTAACCATTCCATAAATCTTGTGTTTTGGGCCCCTGGAAGCATGAAAATCACTTTAAACATGCTAATTTTAGCTCTAACACTGATGATCCACCTACAAATGTGAACTGACGTTCAAAAATAAAACATTTGAAAACGGACCATTTTCCACATTTCTGAAGCATGACGTAATGGGGGGGTGTTATCTCTTTTGTCGAAAATCAGCCGTTTTTGCTCGAACATTAAATGCCTCCAAATGGTATTTAATTAACTTCCCGAGCCCCTGGAAGCATGAAAATCACTTTAAACATGCTAATTTTAGCTCTAACACTGATGATCCACCTACAAATGTGAACTGACGTTCAAAAATAAAACATTTGAAAACGGACCATTTTCCACATTTCTGAAGCATGACGTAATGGGGGGGTGTTATCTCTTTTGTCGAAAATCAGCCGTTTTTGCTCGAACATTAAATGCCTCCAAATGGTATTTAATTAACTTCCCGAGCCCCTGGAAGCATGAAAATCACTTTAAACATGCTAATTTTAGCTCTAACACTGATGATCCACCTACAAATGTGAACTGACGTTCAAAAATAAAACATTTGAAAACGGACCATTTTCCACATTTATGAAGCATGACGTAATGGGGGGGGTGTTATCTCTTTTGTCGAAAATCAGCCGTTTTTGCTCGAACATTAAATGCCTCCAAATGGTATTTAATTAACTTCCCGGGGTGAAGAAACCCTTTTTGAGAACTCAGAGTGAGTAAATTGGCCATTTTCATGCACTTTTAACCATTCCATAAATCTTGTGTTTTGGGCCCCTGGAAGCATGAAAATCACTTTAAACATGATAATTTTAGCTCTAACACTGATGATCCACCTACAAATGTGAACTGACGTTCAAAAATAAAACATTTGAAAACGGACCATTTTCCACATTTCGGAAGCATGACGTAATGGGGGGGTGTTATCTCTTTTGTCGAAAATCAGCCGTTTTTGCTCGAACATTAAATGCCTCCAAATGGTATTTATTTAACTTCCCGAGCCCCTGGAAGCATGAAAATCACTTTAAACATGCTAATTTTAGCTCTAACACTGATGATCCACCTACAAATGTGAACTGACGTTCAAAAATAAAACATTTGAAAACGGACCATTTTCCACATTTCTGAAGCATGACGTAATGGGGGGGTGTTATTTCTTTTGTCGAAAATCAGCCGTTTTTGCTCGAACATTAAATGCCTCCAAATGGTATTTAATTAACTTCCCGGGGTGAAGAAACCCTTTTTGAGAACTCAGAGTGAGTAAATTGGCCATTTTCATGCACTTTTAACCATTCCATAAATCTTGTGTTTTGGGCCCCTGGAAGCATGAAAATCACTTTAAACATGCTAATTTTAGCTCTAACACTGATGATCCACCTACAAATGTGAACTGACGTTCAAAAATAAAACATTTGAAAACTGACCATTTTCCACATTTCTGAAGCATGACGTAATGGGGGGGTGTTATCTCTTTTGTCGAAAATCAGCCGTTTTTGCTCTAACATTAAATGCCTCCAAATGGTATTTAATTAACTTCCCGGGGTGAAGAAACCCTTTTTAAGAACTCAGAGTGAGTAAATTGGCCATTTTCATGCACTTTTAACCATTCCATAAATCTTGTGTTTTGGGCCCCTGGAAGCATGAAAATCACTTTAAACATGCTAATTTTAGCTCTAACACTGATGATCCACCTACAAATGTGAACTGACGTTCAAAAATAAAACATTTGAAAACGGACCATTTTCCACATTTCTGAAGCATGACGTAATGGGGGGGTGTTATCTCTTTTGTCGAAAATCAGCCGTTTTTGCTCGAACATTAAATGCCTCCAAATGGTATTTAATTAACTTCCCGGGGTGAAGAAACCCTTTTTGAGAACTCAGAGTGAGTAAATTGGCCATTTTCATGCACTTTTAACCATTCCATAAATCTTGTGTTTTGGGCCCCTGGAAGCATGAAAATCACTTTAAACATGCTAATTTTAGCTCTAACACTGATGATCCACCTACAAATGTGAACTGACGTTCAAAAATAAAACATTTGAAAACGGACCATTTTCCACATTTCTGAAGCATGACGTAATGGGGGGGTGTTATCTCTTTTGTCGAAAATCAGCCGTTTTTGCTCGAACATTAAATGCCTCCAAATGGTATTTAATTAACTTCCCGAGCCCCTGGAAGCATGAAAATCACTTTAAACATGCTAATTTTAGCTCTAACACTGATGATCCACCTACAAATGTGAACTGACGTTCAAAAATAAAACATTTGAAAACGGACCATTTTCCACATTTCTGAAGCATGACGTAATGGGGGGGTGTTATCTCTTTTGTCGAAAATCAGCCGTATTTGCTCGAACATTAAATGCCTCCAAATGGTATTTAATTAACTTCCCGAGCCCCTGGAAGCATGAAAATCACTTTAAACATGCTAATTTTAGCTCTAACACTGATGATCCACCTACAAATGTGAACTGACGTTCAAAAATAAAACATTTGAAAACGGACCATTTTCCACATTTCTGAAGCATGACGTAATGGGGGGGTGTTATCTCTTTTGTCGAAAATCAGCCGTTTTTGCTCGAACATTAAATGCCTCCAAATGGTATTTAATTAACTTCCCGAGCCCCTGGAAGCATGAAAATCACTTTAAACATGCTAATTTTAGCTCTAACACTGATGATCCACCTACAAATGTGAACTGACGTTCAAAAATAAAACATTTGAAAACGGACCATTTTCCACATTTCTGAAGCATGACGTAATGGGGGGGTGTTATCTCTTTTGTCGAAAATCAGCCGTTTTTGCTCGAACATTAAATGCCTCCAAATGGTATTTAATTAACTTCCCGAGCCCCTGGAAGCATGAAAATCACTTTAAACATGCTAATTTTAGCTCTAACACTGATGATCCACCTACAAATGTGAACTGACGTTCAAAAATAAAACATTTGAAAACGGACCATTTTCCACATTTCTGAAGCATGACGTAATGGGGGGGTGTTATCTCTTTTGTCGAAAATCAGCCGTTTTTGCTCGAACATTAAATGCCTCCAAATGGTATTTAATTAACTTCCCGGGGTGAAGAAACCCTTTTTGAGAACTCAGAGTGAGTAAATTGGCCATTTTCATGCACTTTTAACCATTCCATAAATCTTGTGTTTTGGGCCCCTGGAAGCATGAAAATCACTTTAAACATGCTAATTTTAGCTCTAACACTGATGATCCACCTACAAATGTGAACTGACGTTCAAAAATAAAACATTTGAAAACGGACCATTTTCCACATTTCTGAAGCATGACGTAATGGGGGGGTGTTATCTCTTTTGTCGAAAATCAGCCGTTTTTGCTCGAACATTAAATGCCTCCAAATGGTATTTAATTAACTTCCCGAGCCCCTGGAAGCATGAAAATCACTTTAAACATGCTAATTTTAGCTCTAACACTGATGATCCACCTACAAATGTGAACTGACGTTCAAAAATAAAACATTTGAAAACGGACCATTTTCCACATTTCTGAAGCATGACGTAATGGGGGGGTGTTATCTCTTTTGTCGAAAATCAGCCGTTTTTGCTCGAACATTAAATGCCTCCAAATGGTATTTAATTAACTTCCCGGGGTGAAGAAACCCTTTTTGAGAACTCAGAGTGAGTAAATTGGCCATTTTCATGCACTTTTAACCATTCCATAAATCTTGTGTTTTGGGCCCCTGGAAGCATGAAAATCACTTTAAACATGCTAATTTTAGCTCTAACACTGATGATCCACCTACAAATGTGAACTGACGTTCAAAAATAAAACATTTGAAAACGGACCATTTTCCACATTTCTGAAGCATGACGTAATGGGGGGGTGTTATCTCTTTTGTCGAAAATCAGCCGTTTTTGCTCGAACATTAAATGCCTCCAAATGGTATTTAATTAACTTCCCGAGCCCCTGGAAGCATGAAAATCACTTTAAACATGCTAATTTTAGCTCTAACACTGATGATCCACCTACAAATGTGAACTGACGTTCAAAAATAAAACATTTGAAAACGGACCATTTTCCACATTTCTGAAGCATGACGTAATGGGGGGGTGTTATCTCTTTTGTCGAAAATCAGCCGTTTTTGCTCGAACATTAAATGCCTCCAAATGGTATTTAATTAACTTCCCGGGGTGAAGAAACCCTTTTTGAGAACTCAGAGTGAGTAAATTGGCCATTTTCATGCACTTTTAACCATTCCATAAATCTTGTGTTTTGGGCCCCTGGAAGCATGAAAATCACTTTAAACATGCTAATTTTAGCTCTAACACTGATGATCCACCTACAAATGTGAACTGACGTTCAAAAATAAAACATTTGAAAACGGACCATTTTCCACATTTCTGAAGCATGACGTAATGGGGGGGTGTTATCTCTTTTGTCGAAAATCAGCCGTTTTTGCTCGAACATTAAATGCCTCCAAATGGTATTTAATTAACTTCCCGAGCCCCTGGAAGCATGAAAATCACTTTAAACATGCTAATTTTAGCTCTAACACTGATGATCCACCTACAAATGTGAACTGACGTTCAAAAATAAAACATTTGAAAACGGACAATTTTCCACATTTCTGAAGCATGACGTAATGGGGGGGTGTTATCTCTTTTGTCGAAAATCAGCCGTTTTTGCTCGAACATTAAATGCCTCCAAATGGTATTTAATTAACTTCCCGGGGTGAAGAAACCCTTTTTGAGAACTCAGAGTGAGTAAATTGGCCATTTTCATGCACTTTTAACCATTCCATAAATCTTGTGTTTTGGGCCCCTGGAAGCATGAAAATCACTTTAAACATGCTAATTTTAGCTCTAACACTGATGATCCACCTACAAATGTGAACTGACGTTCAAAAATAAAACATTTGAAAACGGACCATTTTCCACATTTCTGAAGCATGACGTAATGGGGGGGTGTTATCTCTTTTGTCGAAAATCAGCCGTTTTTGCTCGAACATTAAATGCCTCCAAATGGTATTTAATTAACTTCCCGGGGTGAAGAAACCCTTTTTGAGAACTCAGAGTGAGTAAATTGGCCATTTTCATGCACTTTTAACCATTCCATAAATCTTGTGTTTTGGGCCCCTGGAAGCATGAAAATCACTTTAAACATGCTAATTTTAGCTCTAACACTGATGATCCACCTACAAATGTGAACTGACGTTCAAAAATAAAACATTTGAAAACGGACCATTTTCCACATTTCTGAAGCATGACGTAATGGGGGGGTGTTATCTCTTTTGTCGAAAATCAGCCGTTTTTGCTCGAACATTAAATGCCTCCAAATGGTATTTAATTAACTTCCCGAGCCCCTGGAAGCATGAAAATCACTTTAAACATGCTAATTTTAGCTCTAACACTGATGATCCACCTACAAATGTGAACTGACGTTCAAAAATAAAACATTTGAAAACGGACCATTTTCCACATTTCTGAAGCATGACGTAATGGGGGGGTGTTATCTCTTTTGTCGAAAATCAGCCGTTTTTGCTCGAACATTAAATGCCTCCAAATGGTATTTAATTAACTTCCCGAGCCCCTGGAAGCATGAAAATCACTTTAAACATGCTAATTTTAGCTCTAACACTGATGATCCACCTACAAATGTGAACTGACGTTCAAAAATAAAACATTTGAAAACGGACCATTTTCCACATTTCTGAAGCATGACGTAATGGGGGGGTGTTATCTCTTTTGTCGAAAATCAGCCGTTTTTGCTCGAACATTAAATGCCTCCAAATGGTATTTAATTAACTTCCCGAGCCCCTGGAAGCATGAAAATCACTTTAAACATGCTAATTTTAGCTCTAACACTGATGATCCACCTACAAATGTGAACTGACGTTCAAAAATAAAACATTTGAAAACGGACCATTTTCCACATTTCTGAAGCATGACGTAATGGGGGGGTGTTATCTCTTTTGTCGAAAATCAGCCGTTTTTGCTCGAACATTAAATGCCTCCAAATGGTATTTAATTAACTTCCCGGGGTGAAGAAACCCTTTTTGAGAACTCAGAGTGAGTAAATTGGCCATTTTCATGCACTTTTAACCATTCCATAAATCTTGTGTTTTGGGCCCCTGGAAGCATGAAAATCACTTTAAACATGCTAATTTTAGCTCTAACACTGATGATCCACCTACAAATGTGAACTGACGTTCAAAAATAAAACATTTGAAAACGGACCCTTTTCCACATTTCTGAAGCATGACGTAATGGGGGGGTGTTATCTCTTTTGTCGAAAATCAGCCGTTTTTGCTCGAACATTAAATGCCTCCAAATGGTATTTAATTAACTTCCCGAGCCCCTGGAAGCATGAAAATCACTTTAAACATGCTAATTTTAGCTCTAACACTGATGATCCACCTACAAATGTGAACTGACGTTCAAAAATAAAACATTTGAAAACGGACCATTTTCCACATTTCTGAAGCATGACGTAATGGGGGGGTGTTATCTCTTTTGTCGAAAATCAGCCGTTTTTGCTCGAACATTAAATGCCTCCAAATGGTATTTAATTAACTTCCCGGGGTGAAGAAACCCTTTTTGAGAACTCAGAGTGAGTAAATTGGCCATTTTCATGCACTTTTAACCATTCCATAAATCTTGTTTTTTGGGCCCCTGGAAGCATGAAAATCACTTTAAACATGCTAATTTTAGCTCTAACACTGATGATCCACCTACAAATGTGAACTGACGTTCAAAAATAAAACATTTGAAAACGGACCATTTTCCACATTTCTGAAGCATGACGTAATGGGGGGGTGTTATCTCTTTTGTCGAAAATCAGCCGTTTTTGCTCGAACATTAAATGCCTCCAAATGGTATTTAATTAACTTCCCGGGGTGAAGAAACCCTTTTTGAGAACTCAGAGTGAGTAAATTGGCCATTTTCATGCACTTTTAACCATTCCATAAATCTTGTGTTTTGGGCCCCTGGAAGCATGAAAATCACTTTAAACATGCTAATTTTAGCTCTAACACTGATGATCCACCTACAAATGTGAACTGACGTTCAAAAATAAAAGATTTGAAAACGGACCATTTTCCACATTTCTGAAGCATGACGTAATGGGGGGGTGTTATCTCTTTTGTCGAAAATCAGCCGTTTTTACTCGAACATTAAATGCCTCCAAATGGTATTTAATTAACTTCCCGAGCCCCTGGAAGCATGAAAATCACTTTAAACATGCTAATTTTAGCTCTAACACTGATGATCCACCTACAAATGTGAACTGACGTTCAAAAATAAAACATTTGAAAACGGACCATTTTCCACATTTCTGAAGCATGACGTAATGGGGGGTGTTATCTCTTTTGTCGAAAATCAGCCGTTTTTGCTCGAACATTAAATGCCTCCAAATGGTATTTAATTAACTTCCCGAGCCCCTGGAAGCATGAAAATCACTTTAAACATGCTAATTTTAGCTCTAACACTGATGATCCACCTACAAATGTGAACTGACGTTCAAAAATAAAACATTTGAAAACGGACCATTTTCCACATTTCTGAAGCATGACGTAATGGGGGGTGTTATCTCTTTTGTCGAAAATCAGCCGTTTTTGCTCGAACATTAAATGCCTCCAAATGGTATTTAATTAACTTCCCGAGCCCCTGGAAGCATGAAAATCACTTTAAACATGCTAATTTTAGCTCTAACACTGATGATCCACCTACAAATGTGAACTGACGTTCAAAAATAAAACATTTGAAAACGGACCATTTTCCACATTTCTGAAGCATGACGTAATGGGGGGGTGTTATCTCTTTTGTCGAAAATCAGCCGTTTTTGCTCGAACATTAAATGGCCTCCAAATGGTAT
>NW_028243233.1:0-25063 GCF_964263255.1 Lissotriton vulgaris
GAGGGCGTGGCAGTTGTCTTGCAGCTCGTGATAGGTTTACTTATAAAAAAAGAAAGTATTCTTCGTGTACTGTACCACAATGTATTACTGCTAACAGCTTCAGTTACTGGAGCACTTGAAGTGTTGAAGAAAATGCTCTTTTGCCGATTTCACTTACGGTATACATTCTCTGTGTCCTATTTAACCTGGCCACAGCCCTTGTTAAGGGATCCAGACCTGGCATCTCTTAGCCTTGTTAATTTGTATTTCTGGATTCTAGTGTACACCCCTCCCCCTGCCCCCTCCAACCTTCATCCCACAAACAATGACAGGGTACAGTGACGATTACAAGTATTGTAATTGCATTTATATAGCGCGCACTACCCTGGGCCCTGACGAGGCGTCGATGTGTGTGTTATGTTAATGGGCGGAACACTTTGGCCAGCTCCTACATATTTAACCAATGTCAAGGGAATATTTAGGCAAAATCCCCAGATAAACTTGCTGCTGTTGCAGCTGCAATAGGGCTGCCCCGACTCGCTTTGCCATTATCCCTGCGGTGTCAAAAGATATCTATGTCTTTTTAGCGTTAGAATATGCTCCTTTGCTATTCCTCCTCAGAGCAGCAGGGGGCGCCGCAGTCTTCCAAACCATACCGTGCTGCAGAAAGCATGTCTTGTGAGTTTTACCCGTTCAAAGAATAGCAGGTTTCCCAGGAAAGGCGTGGGCTTGGGGTGGCGGATGCCAAGTCTCTCCAGCTGTGAGAAGGGCGCGATGGAGTACCTGAAAGGAGAAAAAGTGGAATGAAATACACACCAAGGCAGCAAATGTAGCTCAGAAGCAAGCAGAGATTTCAAAGTGCATTCTATAGCGCGGCGTGCTCGGGGCTGCATGACATGCGTGCGCATTCAGTCTGTAATGCAGCGTTCTTAAACACCACTGATTTGCACTGTTTCCCTTCAAAATGCGTGTCCTCCTATTGTAACTGCACACTGCTTTCACAGCATCGACAAATCCACTGACTATTACATGTTGTAGAGTCCTGGCCTGGGGCCTAGAAATTAGGGACACAGGACACACGTGTTACCTTAGGTGGCTGGTAACTAACTTAGCCACGCCCAGGTCACTGGGCTTTTTATTAACACTCTAGCGTGTCCACGCTTACGCCTGGGCTATACCAAAGCCCCTTCACGCCTGAGGGGCGAAACAGTCAGGAACAGTGGGAGGGGGCGTGTGCTGCAGTGGTACACCCCACTGGCAGCAACACTACATTCCTCCTTTACCTAGGGATGAAATGAAACTGAAAACAAATACACAGATACTCAATAGTCTTATCAGGTCAGCGAACATGCTGTGAATGTTGTGGTTGCTGCATTCAAACAAAGTTCACTAACTGTCTCTGGTTCAGTCTCTGCTTAACTGGTAAACCCATAACATTTTGGATATCAAAAACAGAACAGTCTTACTTTGTTCTCGGCGGGGTCAGCCATCTCGGTCAGTTCAACGCCAGCACTGTGCCACAAAGTCTCGATACCTCTGGGAAGGCTTGGGACACGGACGCAGGCTGTATCTTGCTTGGCTTCGGCCTTCCCCCGTGGCTGTAGGTGAATCTTCTGGGTCTCTGGTCTCGTTGACGTTGGATTCTTCCGCTGGTTTCTCCGTGACGTGGGCGCTCGGGGTGGTGTCTCCTGTTTGGCACGTTGCAGCATCTGTCCCCATCGGTCCTGATGGTCTGCGTTGGGGAGTCGGGTACCACTCATCCGGGTCAGGGTCTACACTTCCCTCTGGTACCCGCTTGAAAAACGAGATGTTCCTTGTGACAGCTTCCCCGTACCTGACAGCTGTGACCATGGTTCCGTTTATCTCCGTCACAGTCCATGGGTCCAATTCGAAGGGCAGACGGAACTTTCCTCCGGGGTGGCGGTCTTTCACCAGAACCGTGTCCCCGACTTGTATGGGGCTGTCTGTTGCTCTTCTCCGTCGGGATGCTTCCTGGTTGGTTTTGGCGCGCTGCTCCATGGACCGGTTTCTGGGATTTGGGGCGAGCTCCCACGCAGGGTGGTGCGGAATAGTATCCGCCATGACTCGATTGAAGGAGAGACGGCTTGGGGAGACTCCTGTAGTGCAATGCGGGGTCAGGCGGTATTCTCGGAGGAATTGGTAGATGGCCAGCTCCAGACACTGGCCGTCGGCAACTGCAATTTGTATCGTTTTGTTCAAAGTTCTCATTAGTCTCTCGACCTCTCCGTTGGCCTGCGGCCATCTTGGCGTTATCCGTTTGTGCTTAATGCTCTGGCTCTGGAGGTACTCCGTGAAATCATTGTCGTTGAACGGGGGTCCGTTGTCAGTGCGGACTTCCTTCATGAGCCCGTGGGTGGCAATTATTTTTTCGAATTTTGGTATTACTTCAGAGGCTGCTGTCGATGACACAATTTCTACTTCCGGATAGCGAGAGAAATCGTCCACTACGACGAGCATGTACTTGCCCCCGGGGACGCTGCCGAAATCTGCACTTACTCGCACCCATGGGGATGTTGGACCTTCTTCGGTTATCACTGGCGCTGGAGGGTTTGGAAGGCTCGTCGCGAGGCACACTGGACACCTATGGATCACCTCTTTAACTGCTCTGTCGAGCCCGGGGAACCACACCTTACTCCGGAGCCTGTTTTTGGATTTGACGATCCCTTGGTGTGATCCGTGTGCCAGCAAGGCAGCTTGTTGGGCGAGGCTGCTGGGTAGCACCAGGCGGGGGCCTCTCAAGAGGCAACCTTCGGTTGAGACGGACAGTTCGTGTCTGACTTGATACAGGGCCTTCAGGACGGCTTGGGCGTCAGAGGTGCGAAAAGATGCCAGGCTCTGCAGCGCCTTCCAGTCACCGGATTCTATGGCATGGATCGCGATTTGGAGGCAGTCATCGTCCTTGGTGGCCCTCGATACTTCCTCCAGGGACATTGGACGTGGTCTTGACCGTTCGACGATTAGTCGGACATATTCTTCTGTGGCTGCTGCTTCGGCTGCTTCCGCGTCGGTAACTGGACGTGCGTGCCTTGACAGATAGTCTGCAGGGTTACGCGTGCCGGGCCGGTATTCCACTGTGAATTGGAACTCCTGCAACTGCAGCACCCACTTCTCAATCCTTGGGGGTGGGCGAGATGAAGAGCCTTGAAAAAGAGGTATGAGGGGCTTATGATCGGTGATCACTGAGAAAGGGTGTCCATAGAGGTAAATGTGGAAGTGGCGGCATCCCCACAGGATAGCGATAGCCTCCCGTTCAATTTGGGAATAGCGTTGTTCGGTAGGCGTTAGCGTACGTCTGGCATATGCTACGGGGGCCCACTCTCCGCATGTTTGTCGTTGCGACAGGACAGCTCCCAGGCCGGTGGGACTGGCGTCCACCAGCAGTTGTGATTCATGTTGCGGGTCGAAATAGGCCAGGGTGGTGTCAGCCGAGAGAGCCGCCTTCGTGTTCTTGAATGACGCTTGTTGCTCCGGGCCCCATGTCCAGGTGGCATTTGACTTCGTGAGGTCGCGTAGGGGGCCAGTCAGGTCAGACAGATCTTTGATGAAGCGCCCGCAGTACGTCACCATGCCCAAAAAACTCCGGACGGCTGTTACAGAGGTGGGGGCTGGTGCGTTGTGAATGTCTCGGACTTTTTCTGGGTCTGGGCCCACTCCTTGATCGGAGAACTTGTAACCAAAGAAACTTATGTCCTTGCGTAGAAATTCACATTTGTCTTTGTGGAGGGTCAGTCCTCTCTCCTTCAGCCGGTTGAATACCGCTTGTAGGCGTCTGATGTGTTCTTCTAGAGTCGGGCGTGTACCAGGATATCATCGCTCACAGTTAGCTCTCCGTCAAGGCCTTGTAGGACATTGTGAATGATGTTTTGAAACACCTCAGCGGCGCTTGAAATGCCGAAGTTCAGCCTCGTATATCTCCACAGGCCGGCGTGGGTGGAGAAGGTTGTGATAGGGCGTGAGTCTGGGTGGAGCGGAATCTGATGGTACCCCGACCTCAGGTCCATCTTGGAGAACCACTTGGACCCCGCGAGCTCCCCAATGATGTCATCAATGGTCGGCGTCAAATGACGTTCTCTTTTAATGGCCAGGTTGGGGAGGTGCATATCCACACATATTCTTACTGCTTCGGGCTGCTTCGGTTTTTTGGCCACCACAATGGGGGACACCCACGGTGTAGGTCCAGTCACTCGTTCGATGATGCCAGCTTGTTCCAACATCCTTAGCTCGGCTTCAACTTTGGGCCGGAGATGAAAAGCAATGTGTCTGTGTCGGAGGGCTACTTGGGCTACCGATTGGTCAATGTGGAGTCGGACGGGGGGCCCTCGTAGACATCCGATGCCCTCGAACAGTGAGGGATGTTCTGCGACCAGGTGGTCTAATCCTTGTGCTTGTACTGTTAGGGCAAGTGTATGAGCCCGAGCTCTCGTGCTGTCTTGCAACCAAGGAGGAATCCCGAGCCTTCCTGAGAGACGTAGACCTTTGTCTGTAGCTGCGTAGAATCGTGGGACACAGCCGTCCGGAATACTCCGCACAGGCGCAATGGGCGCCGGGTCCCATAGGCAAATACTTGCACTCTGGTGGGGTGGAGTGTGGGAGCGTTTTTGAGGCACTGGTACACGCTGGCGGCCATGAGATTTATCGTCGCACCGGTGTCGATGAGTGCTCTAACGGCTTGGCCATGTACTTGGACGGTGCACATTGGTTCGGTTGAAGGCGTGGCTGCAAGGGTGTTAAGCATGCGCACCACGTGGACCGACGCGGTGTCTTCTTCGTCGTCGTCCATGTCGCTGCTGACGTGGTCGGTAATGGCGCCACCTGTCACGCTCTCCTGGGTGGGCCGCTCTGCTTCTTCCGCTGTGACTACAAACAGACACTCGCAAAGTGGTTGGCTTTGCCGCACGCACTGCAGATTTTTCCTTGAGCTGGGCAGGCGCCTCTGTGTGGGGTGGCACCTCCGCACCACATGCAGGCTTGATCGTGAGTGGAGGGAGGCGCATCCTTGAATGAATTGGGCGCAAATTTCATCCTCCGCATCCGGGAACGTGCACGTGCTGGCCAGTTTCTTCAGCCGCGCGTAGAATACATCCACGGACTCCTCTGGGAGCTGGCGTGCTTGTCGGAGCAGGAAACGTTCGTAATCCGCGCTGGTAAAAGGCTCAAAATACCTTGTGATGGCGTCCCGCAGGGTGGCATATGTGTGGGGCGGGTCACCTTCCGTGATGTCCTTGGAGATGTCGTGAATAGCCTCACCTCCTAGGTGCAAAAGCATGGCGCGACGCCGCGCCACCGCGATGTCCGCTGCGATGAAGTAGTTTTCCAGTCGTTCTACCCACTTCCGCCAACGTGTAGCTTGCGAGGGGGGCGTTCCCGTGATGGAGAAGGGCTCTAGGGGCGGCACGTTGGCCATGGTGGCCAAAACAGGTCTCGTGAGTTGTCCGGGCGCTGCTAGCAGGCAGTGGTGTGGAAAAAGGTAGGGCTAGGACCTTTCTCAAGTTTTGCCCGGCGCTAACCGCCCTTGTACCATTCAAGTTTACCAAGCAATGAGGCAGGCGCCGGAGACCAGAAGGCAGGAAACAGAAGTTTATTCCGACGGAGCAGAACACATCAGATCAGACAACAAGGTATCGTCTCGAGGTGCTCTAACAGCCTCTCGGAGGCCTGGCCTCTTATACACTGGTTTATGGCATGTGACCTTCCTTTAATACAATCAGATCTTTGTAAAGCAAGGAAAAAGACATCCCCGTAATCCTCGTGTTAATCCCACCCCCATATACCTTCACAATAGAGGTCCTCAACCTGCTGATAAGAGGAGGGGGTCATCACGCAGTTGAGTGTTTCGTCGAGTCTTAGGATGTGTGCGCCTGATCATGTCACAGGGGGTGGGGAGGCCTGGATCAATAGAGGGACCTTTGAAGAAGAGCGACCTCATACAATAAAGGGCAGTAAATGATATCTCCCGGCTTAGGCAATGGCCTCGGACCTGTGTGGACAGTCGGACACGGGGTGAGGGGCCATCAATGGAGTGGTATTCATGCTGCGTGGACAATCCAGTGCAGGAGGGAGGTTTATCAACAGAGGGGCATTCATGGGAGGAGAGGAGGTGTTGGTCAGGCGCTGGCGTGACTCCCAAGGACAGGGTCATGCAGAAGGGTCATGCTCAGAAGGAGGAGGAAGGGGGAGCCAGGGTGCGCGGAGGATGCTTGCTGGGTCAGAGGGACGTGCTGGCGATCGATCGTGGACAGGGAGACCATGATATCTAAAATGGCTGCCGTGCACGTAGTACATAGGTGACAAGCTGGCGCAGATGATGTTCAGATCGCAAATTAAAATTCCACAGTCCTCCCTTTTAACATGTCTCGCCAACTTGTCAGTTTGGATTTATCCCCATAAGGCCACGTATTTCTACTTCATAGAGGGGGCTCATGTGCTCATTTCGGAAGTCCAAAGTCTTTGGGCACATACAGTTAGAAACAAGGCCGCACAAAGGTGGCAGACATTGGATACCTAAGCAACACCCACATAAAATCACAACAGGTATCAGCACGAAGGAAAACAACTTCCAACCCCAATTCTTCAAAGTGTCCCAAAACCAGCTCCCAAGCGACCATCCTTCCTGTTCTTGGTGAACCTCCGAGGAAAGTCTGTGGAGGTGTTCGATGGCTTTGTAGACTGAAGGCGAGTTGTCTGGCACGTAGGTGCAGCAGCTGGATCCGATGATGCGGCATGCTCCTCCTCGGTCGGCTAGGACCACGTCTAGGACAAGTCTATTTTGAAGGGTCACGAGGCGGACCGCCTGAAGCTCCGCAGTGTTGTTGGCGAGGATACCAGCCGTGATGTTGATCGTTGTTTCTACTGCCTGGGTCAGGTGTCGGATAGCACGGCTGTTTGCCATTGGGCCCCACAGAGGAACAAGTCCCTTTGCTGCATCCAGGAACTGTGCTCCGGTGGAGTCGGCTTGTCCAAGGTCGTCTGCACGCCTCTGCCGGTGATGGTTGGCAGGGGCTACATATGTGGGTGGAAGAACGAAGGCAATGTAACAGATACCCTTCCAACCCTTCGGGAGCCAGGTGTAAGCCTTGGTGCCACACACAAAGTACATGTTCGGAGAAGCAACAAAGGAAGGGGGGTCAGCTGAGTCCAATGTTCTGGTGATTCGGCAGGCGCTGTGACCCACCAGTTGCGTTCCCTGGCCTTCTAGGCACACAAGGCCGGTGACATTGATAACAGACAGGGCCACAGTCAGAGTGGCGGTAGTTTGTTTTTGCAGATGAGTGAAGGTGGTTCTGGCAGGATTGTGGAGCACCTGTACTTCGACTCGTTCTTTGGCTGGAATGTCTTTGATGAAGGTGGCGCCTGCGAGCGCAGGACACAGGGCAGCTGGGGTCTTTCCTGTTTTGTTCAGCCAGAACCCAGAGTAGAAGTGTGACACTGTCCGGCTGGAGGTGGCGTTGTCCCTGTGGCTCTCTTGCATGAGGATCAACCAGGCGAGGCAAGAGCCGTGAACTGAGAAGGGTGAAGGGATGAAGGGAATGGAGTGTCCAGTGGCATGCGGGAGCAACCCGCAGATCCAACAGTTCGTAGCATTCGCAGCAAGGTTGTGTTGGTGCAACAGTTGCACGAAGGAATTGTTCCAAAATTCCCTGCGCCTTTCTCGGAGCTGAGGCGACAGAGAGATTAGGTGATGCTCTTTCAAGGGTGTTGGCTGTGCAGTAGGTAGCAATGTCTCATGAGCCGGTGTGCTTTCCTCCAGAATACAGAAGGAGGTCATGAGGAGGAGGCAGAAGAGGAAGACAATGAAGAGTGCAATTGTCTTTGATTTGTGCAGGTTGTCAGTCTTTGGATTTCTATACTGGGTATTTCCCGTTGCTTCCATCATCTTCTTATCTGGCGCTTCCATCATCTTCTTATTTGGCGCTTCCATCACCTTCAAGGGGCTCGGTAGTGGGCAGAACCACAGACTTCGTTTAGCTTCTCTCCCGGCAACCCTTGATTGTGTGTAGGTCACCGTTCTGAGTTTTAACTTAGTCCGTGGCCTACTTAGCCGAAGCTCCCTCCTTTCGACGCAGGAAATACCCTTCTCTGGATGGCACAGTGGGATCAGAGAATTTTGCAAGTTCGAGTGCCTCAGTATCGGGATAACAGTCCAATATCGGTCGGTCTTTGCTCAGGAGCTCTTCTTGGGTGTTGACGTTTTCTGTCGTGACCAGGTTTGCAGAGACCTTTCGGCAGTGATGCGCGTGCAGCCAGTGCTTCTTCCCCTCCACTCGGAGTGCCGTTCGGGTGGTGATCAGCACTTGCCAGGGGCCCGTCCACCGAGGTTCCAGACTCTTGGTTCGCTGAAAATTTCGTATCAATACGAAATCTCCCGGTTGGATGTCGTGGCCGGGGCCCCTGGAAGCATCGGGGATGGCCTGCTGCACCTGTTGATGAATGACAGACAACGTTTTAGTTAACTTGCACAAATAATCAGACAGTAGGACGTCCGGGACGTCATGAATGGAGGTCGGTTTGGGAGCAGTCCAGAGATTCATCGGTCGCCCAAACACGACCTCGTAGGGGGTCAGATGGTGCTTGGTGGGAGTGGAGCGCATTGATAACAAGGCCAGTGGGAGGGCATCCGGCCAGTTAAGTCCAGTGGTGGCCACTATTTTTGCCAGTTTCAGCTTCAGTGTGGCATTATGGCGTTCCACTAGACCAGCGGATTGGGGATGGAAGACCGCGTGGAACCTTTGCTTCACCCCCAACCCCTTTAGGATTAGTTGGATAACCTCAGCTATGAAGTGGGGGCCATTGTCGCTCCACAAAATTCGACAAAGGCCATAGCGAGGGAAGAATTCTTTCAGTAGTACTTTGGCAGTAGTCATGGCAGTGTTGTCACGGGTTGGATAGGCCTCTACCCATTTACTGAAGGCACATACAATGACTAGTACATACTTCAGGTTTTGGCATCTCTCTAGTTGGATGTAATCCATCTGAAGGACCTCAAAGGGGGGATTGGGGGTCCCAAACCCTCCCCGGGGCACTACAGTTCCTTTCCCGGGGTTGTGTTGCAAACAGATAAGGCACTGCTGAACTAGGCGTCTGGCTGAGTCGGGGATTTTGTCGTTGTGCCAGACTTTGGAAATGAGTTCGATCATGGGTGCAGATCCTATGTGTGCGGGGGAGTGAGCCATTGTCAGGATGGGAATCAGATATGAATCGGGCAGCAGCCATTTGCTGGCATCCTTCGTTCGCCAACAACCCTCCTCATCCTTCAAACCCACCCTTGCCCACTTAGTCAGCTCGTGAGGGGTGCTAGCCGACTGAATGTCTCTGATCATTACCCTTGCATCACTCCATTTCTCTGCTTGTGACCTGGTCACATACATGCGTGTCACCGTCCTATTCTCAGCTGTGGTTCGTGCAGTGATGTCGGCCAATGCATTCCCTTGTCCGACTAAGTCTGTTACCCTTTTGTGTGCCTGACATTTGATCACCGCTAATCGTTTGGGGAGGAGAACTGCTTCAATCAGAGCGGAGACTAAATCTCCGTGGAGGATCGGGGTGCCATGGGACGTCAGGAATCCCCTCTCCCTCCACAGGAGCCCAAAATGGTGGACCACTCCGAAGGCATACTGGCTGTCCGTATATATGTTCGTGGTGGTCCCTGCGGCTATGATGCATGCTCGGGTGAGGGCTATCAGCTCTGCTGCCTGGGCAGATCGTTGTGTGATGCAGGCTGTTTCAACTACTGTTTGGGCTGTCGTTACTGCATAGGCAGCTGAGGTGGTGCCATCTGGGAGTTTGATGCATGAGCCGTCTACCCATAGCTCTCCATCGGGGTCAGAAAAAGCAGTGTCTCGGAGGTCAACCCTACTCCTAGTTTGTTCGTCCGTGAGGGTCACACAGTCGTGGATAGGAGGAATGTCAGGGTCATTTTCAGGCAGGGGTAACAATGTAGCGGGATTCAAAGTCGTGCATCTCTTTAGTGTGATGTGGGGTGCAAGCAGAGTCAACTCGTACCCTGTCAGTCGTGCGCTAGTCAGGTGTTGGGTCTTGGTCTGGTTCAAGAGGGTGTCGACGGCATGAGGTACTAGCACTGTGAGGGAGTTGGAAAGTACAATTCCCTCGCTCTGACGGATAGAGACAGCAGCGGCGGCTACTGCTCGAAGGCAGGCAGGTAAGGCTCTGGCTACAGGATCAAGAGTGGCGGAGAAGTAGGCACAAGGGCGCTGCTTAGGACCAATTGATTGAGTTAGGACAGACAATGCACATCCCTCCCTTTCGTGGGTGAAGAGGGAGAAGGGTTTGGAGTAATCCGGAGTTCCTAGGACAGGCGCTGAACAGAGTGCATCCCGTAATTCCTTAAAGGAGGCTTGACACTCGGCGGTCCAAGGAAGCGGGGAGGGGACATCTTTGGTCAGTAGGGCAAGTAATGGTTTCACAATGAGACTGTAGTTAGGCAACCACTGTCTGCAAAAAGAGGTTAGGCCAACCAAAGAGCGGACCTGCTTTTGTGTTTTCGGGATGGGGGTATCTAGGATGGTTTGGATTCGGTCGGGTGTAAGTTTCCTCCCTTCTTTGGACAGAAGATGGCCTAGGTAAGTCACCTGTGGCTGACAGAACTGTAACTTCTTTTTGGAGACTTTATGGCCATTTTCTGTAAGAAAGCGTAGGAGTTGGACGGTGGCTGTCGTTGCAAGTGGGGTGGTGTCGGCCGCCAAAAGGATATCATCGACATATTGGATCAACACCACTCCCTCTGGTAGCTGGAAGGCATCCAGCTGTCTTTTGAGGGCCTGGCTGTAAATGCTGGGACTTTCAGTGTACCCCTGGGGAGCTCTACAAAATCGGTACGAGCGGGATTTTAAAGTGAAGCCGAAGAGATAACGGCTGTCTGGATGAATGGGGATAGAGAAAAATGCGTTCTTGAGGTCGATAACGGTGAAGGTGGTGGCAGTGGACGGGATGAGGGTCAGAATGGTGGTGATATCGGAGACTACAGGATATTGGGGTACAACCACTTTGTTAATCTCTCGTAAGTCGATGATGAAGCGGTACGCTTTCTCATCTCCTTCACCTTGCTTCTTAACAATAGGTAGGATTGGGCTGTTGCAGACGTTGCTAACCACTTCTTCAACCACTCCTGCATCTACCAGAGACTGAATGATTGCTACCAGTGCCTTCTCACCCTCTGGCGATATCCGATATTGCGGGAGTTTCGGGAGCATAGCGTCCTGTCGTACAGTTATGTGAATAGGATCAATCATCATTCGTCCCACATCAGAGTCATTTTTGGCCCACAGGTATGGAGGCAGGGTGTCAAGCAGGGACAGGTCAGCGTCAGTTATGGAGCACATGTGTCGTGGGGGAGGGGATCTGGGCATGTCTGGGTTGTCGTACAGGATGACTCGTATTCCATCTGGGGAACACCTAATGGTAGCTCGAAAATGTTTCAGTAAGTCAATACCCATAATGGCGTCAGGGGAGTTGGAGGAGAGTAGAAATGTCGCGTCAGTAGTGTTGTTTTCTAGGTCAAAGGTAATAGGTACGGACAGGGGGTTAGTGGAGGGCGTCCCATCGAAACCTATCGACGTTATGTGTGAGCCAGACAAGGGTGCCCTTGGAATCAGTCGTTTTGATAACACACTACGTGTCGCCCCAGTGTCTACCAAGAATGGAGACTCTGTACCCAAGACCTTAGCGGTGACATAAGGACCTTGCTGGTCAACACAGAGCTCGACTGGATCCCTCCCTTGCCCCTGGCAGTCCTATGCAAAGTCGGGGGCATGTTCACCTTCAGACAGCTGATATTGGTTCTGTCGGGGACGGTCAAACGTGTTCAGTCTCCCTGATCTGTCATTGCTGGTGTCGTTGGTGCTCCCTCGTCCTTGTACTCTATTTCTCGGGCCACCTGCCACATCCCTGGAATCCCTATTTCTATTCATTTCTAGCAGAACCGGACACTGGAATTTCCAATGGCCGAGCCCTTTGCAGAAGGCGCATTGGTCATTGCTAACGTCCCTCCGTCCAGTGTGGGATGTTGGGGTGTGATCTTTAGGAGGTAGATCTCGGGGGGTGTTTGATTGGTAGTTCCCCCTTTGGTGTTCCCGTCCTAGCGCTATACCCTGTATCTGGGCTATCATTACCCTTTCCTTTAAATCTTTCTTCTTTCTCTCGGACGCCCTATCATTCTCATTCTTTTGGTGCTCGTAATACTGAGCCATCTGAAGGATAGCTGCGGGTTTGGAGGCCCCCCAACTACTCTCACTCGTCTGCAGTTTTTGGGAGACTTCTTGTGTTAGTCCCTTTACATAATTTTGCACAAACAGGTGCTGTCCGGTTGCGGTGGTCATGTCTTGGCCACTGTAGTCGGAGAACACTGTCTCAAATCGGGAGAAGTATTCTGACACATCTTCCTGGGGTTTCTGTCGACAGGCCGTGACTATCGACCAGTCTACTTTTCTTTCCGGGACCAGTGTTTTTAACTTCTGGACCAGTTTGTCTGGGAGTTCCAGTATGTCTTTCACTGGTTTACTCCCCGGCTCTCGCTGTCTATCTAGTTTACCGAGTTGGTCCCAGGTATGTCCAAACAGATCCGTGTGGTCAGCCTTCCGGATTTGCTTCCACACATCAGCTGGTAGGCATAACCCAAAGAACAAGTCAATATCTGCTAAAGTCATTATTGTCGAACCTAAGGCTGTGCCTAATTCGGTATAAAATGCCGTCGGGTTCTTCCTCAAGTCGGGCAGGGTTTGCTTAAAGGTTAGGATATCCTGTCGGTCCCATGGTTGGTAAACCCAATTGTACACAACCCTCCCTTTTGCATTTTCATTATTAATATCATCGCTCGTTCCCTGGCCCCGTGGCGGGATCCAGTAAGGAGCCGCTTCTCTGATAGGCATCATAGTATTGGCTACTTCTGCCGAGGTTGTTTCAGGGACCGTAACCTTGGCTTCTGGTTTCTGTTCCGCGAGGTGGCGGAAGACCTCAAGCATTTGCATGAAGAGCTCCGTCGCCTCACGTTCAGTCCCATCTCCAACATCAATCTTCCTATACAGTGTTGTTAGTTTAGCGGGACCCTTACTCTGATACCTATCTTCATATGCGTTCAGGGTGTGGTAGCTGAATCGCAAAATGAAATGCCGTCTGTGGCTGTCGGCATGTGAATTATATATGCTCATTGTGTATTCTTCGCTCTCCCTTCGTTCTACCAATGTCTTTGCTATTTCGTTGATCCCATCCCGCTCATCTTTGCTTAACCTACTTAACCTGGCTGATGATTGTTTGTTAGCCTCGGGGTCGTCTGACGAAGTTGTTAATATGGTTGGTGCGGAGGCCGCGAGGGCCGGTGCACTAGCACTAGGGTCACTTTCACACACACTCAGGGCTTGCAGGTTTTGTTGGCTGGGAGCATACGGAGGGGGCATGTAGATGATTGGGGGACCTAGCAGTAACTCATCGTTTGCCCGCTGTTTGGAGGGTAATTCAGGGTAGAGTGCAGAGGGGGTCCTAACAGGACATTGGCCTGTTGACCCTGATTCTTGGTTTTGTGTAGCTTCTTTTCTTTCTTTTATTTCTTCTTCTAGTTGTTTTGCGGCTAGGTGGGCTGCCTTTCGTAATTCTTTCCCTATTTTTGCTTCTTCTCTTTTCTTTCGTTGTTCCGTTTCTTTGCGCCACATGCCGATACTGTCGAGCATAGTGGGCGTGGTCTTATTCTTCTGGAGCGCTATTTCTAATGTTTTTATTTTATTTTCACTAAAGGAACCTATCAGTGGCCACTGACTTTCAGGGTTCTTTTTCGTATATTTATGCCATAGTCTAGTGTAAGCTATAGCGACTAGTCCATACTTAGTGAACATGTCCTTATTAGGGGTGCCCTCCAGTGGAGCTGGATGGTTCATCTCTAATAAGCGGTCCGGGCTAAACAGGCTACCAACCAGTGGGGAGAAGATAGGCATGACGGTTTACACCGGGGACAAGAAGTCTGCACTACCTATCTTATCACGGCGGGCAAAGACTAGACAGAATATCTCTATTCTCCGTTGTTTGCCGGCGGTGAATACCTCAAACGAACCAATACCGAATAATCGGCCAATCAAACAATTCAGTGGGGAGAATAAGTGGGCACGAAAAGTTATCGCTACCCACTCTTTCTCTACCTGCAAAGAGAGACCTTGTTCTTCCCTATTTGCAGACAAAGAATCTCCAGACAATAATCCACGAACGACAGTTCGGGAAACAGTGGGGGAGGAAGATAGGCACAACGGATTACAACGGGGACAAAAGTCTGCGTTACCTATCCTTCACTGCTTGCAAAGAGAGAGCCTGTTTGTTTTTCCCCGTTTGCAGACAGTGAATCTCCAGAGGTTTCAACAAAGCGTTATACTAGTATTATCCAAACAAAAACGATTTTCCTCAATTCGTCGTGTTTACACGACCTTACCCGGACCGCATGGACGGTTTCCTGTCCTCTGGATCCAGCGCCCGATCGTCCTCTCTCCTTCGTGATGTTCGTGGCACTCCTGATGGTTCCCAGTCAGGACCGTAGATCACTCGAGAGAGGTCTGTTCAGAACTAGTGAAGGTCGGATGATCGGCTGTCAGACGAGGGTCTATCGGACACGAGCTCTTCCCGATCGTTGCAGTCGTTCACTCTGTCATCGGGACCTCTCCCACTGGATCCACGTGTCGCTGATGGGCCCCACGCTTTGGGACGCCAATTGTGGAAAAAGGTAGGGCTAGGACCTTTCTCAAGTTTTGCCCGGCGCTAACCGCCCTTGTACCATTCAAGTTTACCAAGCAATGAGGCAGGCGCCGGAGACCAGAAGGCAGGAAACAGAAGTTTATTCCGACGGAGCAGAACACATCAGATCAGACAACAAGGTATCGTCTCGAGGTGCTCTAACAGCCTCTCGGAGGCCTGGCCTCTTATACACTGGTTTATGGCATGTGACCTTCCTTTAATACAATCAGATCTTTGTAAAGCAAGGAAAAAGACATCCCCGTAATCCTCGTGTTAATCCCACCCCCATATACCTTCACAATAGAGGTCCTCAACCTGCTGATAAGAGGAGGGGGTCATCACGCAGTTGAGTGTTTCGTCGAGTCTTAGGATGTGTGCGCCTGATCATGTCACAGGGGGTGGGGAGGCCTGGATCAATAGAGGGACCTTTGAAGAAGAGCGACCTCATACAATAAAGGGCAGTAAATGATATCTCCCGGCTTAGGCAATGGCCTCGGACCTGTGTGGACAGTCGGACACGGGGTGAGGGGCCATCAATGGAGTGGTATTCATGCTGCGTGGACAATCCAGTGCAGGAGGGAGGTTTATCAACAGAGGGGCATTCATGGGAGGAGAGGAGGTGTTGGTCAGGCGCTGGCGTGACTCCCAAGGACAGGGTCATGCAGAAGGGTCATGCTCAGAAGGAGGAGGAAGGGGGAGCCAGGGTGCGCGGAGGATGCTTGCTGGGTCAGAGGGACGTGCTGGCGATCGATCGTGGACAGGGAGACCATGATATCTAAAATGGCTGCCGTGCACGTAGTACATAGGTGACAAGCTGGCGCAGATGATGTTCAGATCGCAAATTAAAATTCCACAGTGGGAGACTGTGTGACCTACACAGGCGCTGTGGGAAGGAGCCGGCACTTGAGAGGTGCACCCTGGCGTCGTTCCGCCGGATGCGTGAGGATTGGCAGGGCCTGCGGGCTGAGGACACGCGACATGCGTGAGAACAATGCGGTGCACGTCGGGGACGTGTTGCCGGGCGCCTACTGCGCATGCGCGGGACCGCCGGGGGTGCCGCGCTGGGCTGGCGTCTCGGGGAGAGGCGAAAACCGGGGCCCAAGGACAGCTGGAGCTAGCGGGAAGGCTGCTGCTGGTACCTGGAAATGGCACGCCGGCCACGCTGCAGAAATCGGCCGCTGGACGGCCCAGGAGGCAGATGGATGCCGAGTGGAGGCACCGGAGGGTAGCGCGGGCCGCCGCAGGCAGGCAGGCGGGTCTCCTCCGACACCGGAGCGGCGAGGTGAGTCCTTGCTGTCGCGGCAGGTGGCAGGCGGCACAGGAGGACAGGGCTGAGCGCCACGTGCAGGGCTGCACGTAGTTGGGCTGCAGGGCAGCGGGGGCACCGTTGAAGGGGCACGCGGTGCTACAGGGCAGGCGGTGGGGCTATGGACCACCGTCGTCGCCAATGTAGAGTCCTGGCCTGGGGCCTAGAAATTAGGGACACAGGACACACGTGTTACCTTAGGTGGCCGGTAACTAACTTAGCCACGCCCAGGGCACTGGGCTTTTTATTAACACTCTAGCGTGTCCACGCTTACGCCTGGGCTATACCAAAGCCCCTTCACGCCTGAGGGGCGAAACAGTCAGGAACAGTGGGAGGGGGCGTGTGCTGCAGTGGTACACCCCACTGGCAGCAACACTACACATGTCAACGTGGCGTACACGGGAAACACCCATTACATCGATGTAAATACATCGGGGCGCTATCGCACCGCGACGTTTACATCGCATGGGCGTTCATATCGCAGCCTATTACTCCGCATGCAACTACGGCGCGATGGCATTAATGTGGTGCGGCAGGGTACAGGGCCTGTCTGGTGAACTGGTCGCTTGCGCAGGGGTGGCAACGCGCAGCGACAGCCAGTGAGCCTTACACTCGGTGTCAGTCGGAAGTGACGTGCCCGAGCGCACGCCTTCCATTTATTCACCCCGCAGGCCACGCCTGGCCTGCGGATGTAGGGATGCTTGCAACGTGCGTCCACTAGAGTGCTAACAGCACTACATCTCTATCCAACTATATAAACTTTTGCAAAATGTCCAGACCATAAGTGTCCATTACATTACAACAATTTTAATCATTTGCTCTGTACTTGCGTGTCCCTTTGATGACGACTTCAGGGTCTCAGCTGACAGGCATAGTCTTTTAGTCTCTGACTTGGTGGTGGATTGGGCCTCAGGTTGTACCGCGGGATGTGATCCGGTCCTTGCTCTCTGTTGCGGGATGGATTTCTGATGGGTGTGGACATGGTTGAGAGTCCACCTTCAGAATCCGACACTGGCCCTCGGGTATCAGCTGATGAGTTGCCTCCTTCCTCCGGTGTCGCGGCTCGGGGTGACTCATTGACTCCATCTGCATCTTCTGTGTTTGCCCTCGGCCCAGGGGGAACCACTTTGAACCACGATGTGTTCCTTGATACTT
This sequence comes from Lissotriton vulgaris, assembly GCF_964263255.1. Classification (NCBI taxonomy): domain Eukaryota; kingdom Metazoa; phylum Chordata; class Amphibia; order Caudata; family Salamandridae; genus Lissotriton; species Lissotriton vulgaris. The sequence continues at coordinate 17,183 of NW_028243233.1, forward strand.
CCTCCCCCTCTCTTCTAGCGGTCACCATGGTCCCTTTTGTGGCAGTTACAGTCCACGGGCCTGGTTCGTAGAAGGTCTGGAACTTTCCTCCAGGGCGTCTGTTCCTGATGACTACCCGATCCCCTCGGCATAGTCGTCGTGGTGCTGCTCTACGCCGCTGGCTCGCCCGCTGATTGTTTTGGTGTCGACGTTCCTGAATCTCCCTCATGTTGTCCGGAACCGGCGCTGGCTCCGGGGCTGTAGGAAGGAGGTCTCGGCGTCGGCCTTGGAACACGAGGGACCACGGGCTCTTCTGGGTAGTGCAGTGGGGAGTTCCTCGATATTCCCTTAGGAACTCATGAGGCCTTTGTTCAGGGTCGGCCTCTTCTACCACCGCTATGAACATCTTGTTGAGGGTCCGCATAAATCTTTCTGCCTCCCCGTTGGCTTGCGGCCATTGGGGTGTGATGCGCCGGTGGGTGATGCCTCTGGCCTTCAAGAATGTGGCGAACTCCGCTCCCTGGAACGGTGGTCCATTGTCGCTTTTTATCTCCTCAGGGTAACCAAACATGGAGAACAGTCTTTCTAGCGCCGGCCCCACGTGTGTAAATGCCGTGGATTGCACCCTCTCAACTAGGGGGTACTTGGAGTACGAGTCAATAGCTACCAATGTGTGTCCCTCTCCCGGGAAGCTCCCGAAGTCCAAGCTGATTTTGGTCCAGGGGGTCGTGCATGCTTCCTCAGTGATTATCGGGGCCGGCCTTTCGGGATCGCTCGTCAGTTGGCAAGACATGCAGTTTTTCACGTAGTCCTCCACCATCGTTTCCAATTCAGGGAACCACACCTTTTCACGCATGCGTGCCTTCATTTTTGTGGAGCCCTGGTGGCCGCCATGAGCAAGTTGGGTGGCTCGGTGCCTGAGGCGTTTTGGTATCACCAGGCGTGTCCCTCTCAACAGCACACCCTCTTCCGTGGTGCTGAGTTCGTGGCGGACATGCCAGAACTTCGTGAGGGCTTCCTTGTCCGATGCTGTCCAGGTGTCAGGAGGATGTAGGTAGTTAGTCCAGGATCCTTCCTGTACGGCTTGTAGCGACCTCATGTACGGGTTGTCATCCACTGTCGCCTCCTTGATCTCCTCAATGGTCATGCATTGAGGGCAGGACGTGAGTGCTACCCACTGGGCGTATTCCTCGCAGTCATCATCAACGGGCACTGGCTCTTGAGGTAGTGGGTGGCGCGACAGGTAGTCAGCCAGATTTTTGGCTCCTGGTCTGTACACCACTTCCATGCCATAAGTTTGAAGCTGAATCACCCACCTCTCAATGCGTGGTGGTGGATGGGGACGGTGCCCTTGAAGAGAAGCACTAGGGGCTGATGATCGGTTACCATCACAAATGGATGTCCTTGTAGGTAGAGGTGAAAATGGCTGCAGGCCCACTTGATTGCCAGGGCCTCCCGCTCGATTTGAGCGTATCTGGTTTCGGTTGGGGTCAACGCTTTACTGGCAAAAGCCAAGGCCGTCCATTGGCCAGGCTCGTGTTCTTGGGTCAGAACTGCCCCTAGGCCCACCGGGCTGGCGTCAACAATTACTTCGGTCCGCTTGGCGGGGTCAAAGTATGATAGTGTTGCATTTTCAAGGAGGGCATCCTTTATCCCCTGGAAGGCTTCATTTTCTTTCGGGCCCCACTGCCACTTGGCGTCCGTTTTCGTTAGTGCTCGGAGGGGTTCACTGCGGGTTGCCAGGCCTGGTATGAACCGGCCACTGTACGTAGCCATCCCAAGGAAACTGCTCACCTCCGTTGGTGATTTCGGCACTGGAGCATACTTTATGGACTTGGATTTTCTTGGGTCAGTTTGAACTCCTTCTTGGTTAAAAACGTAACCAAAAAACTCAATTGAGGATTGAAAGAATTGACATTTGTCTTTGTGGAGGGTTGCTCCGTGTGTGCTCAGTCTTTTCAAGACATCTCGCAGATGTTTGTAATGTTCGGACGCGGTGGCAGAGTGGATTAGAATGTCGTCGCTGACATTAATTACCCCCGGTAAACCTGACAAGAGCTCCCTGATGGTATTCTGGAATACCTCCGCTGCCGATGATATTCCGAAGTTGAGGCGCTTATATCGCCGGAGGCCAAGGTGAGTACTGAATGTAGTGATGAAACGGCTTTCCTCTGCGAGGGGCAGTTGATGGTAGCCTGCATTGAGATCGATTTTCGAGAACCATCTCGAGCCATTCACATCGGCTACTATGTCATCCATAGTGGGCGTCAAGTGTCTTTCTCTTCTGATAGCGGTGTTTGGCAGCCGCATATCGATACATAGGCGGATCTCGCCCGCTTGTTTGGGCTTCTCGACTATGACCATGGGGGAAACCCATGGGGTGGGTCCTGTTACCTTTTCGATAACTCCCAGGTTCTCGAGTTTCTCAAGTTCTTTTTCCACTAACGGCCGAAGGTGGAATGGTATCCGCCTGTGGCGTAGGGCTGTGGGAGTGACGGACTTGTCGATATGGAGTTTGATGGGGTCGCACTTGATGCAACCTAGTCCTTTGAACAGTTCAGGGAAGCGCTCCAGCAGCTCATCCACTTGATGGGCTCTGATACGGTTAGCAAAAGCGATCAGTTTGAGGTCCTCAGCAGTGTGGCTGCTTAGCAAGGTGTTGGCTTCCCGGTCAATTATATGTACCGTCGCTGTTACTTCTGCCGCATCTGCCCGGATGGGTATCACAATTTTCCCTTTTAGAGGTAGTGGTGTATCCGCTCCATAGGCGAAGATTCTTGTCTTTGAGTGTAGGACCTCAGGTCGAGGGCGTAGCTTGTTAAATTGTTGCAGCCCCATGACGTTGGCGGTGGCGCCTGTGTCGATGATAGCTTTTACCTCATTCACCCCGATTTGTACCACACATGTCGGTTGTGGCCGTCGCCTTTGCTTCAGTTCCCGGGCAAAAGGGATCACATACGTCTTCCGAGTCCGAATCGTCATAGATTGTGGGTAGGTGTTTTTCAGCCCTCTCCGGGGGTGGGTCTGTTAGCGATAGCTGGCGGACGGCTTTTGTGGGCGTCCATGCTTTCTTGGGATTCCTGGGTTGGTTCTTCCTGCGACAGACTGACGCAAAATGATTTGGGATTCCGCAATTCCCGCAGGTTTGTCCTTGAGCCGGGCAGTCCTTGGCCGCATGGGGTTCATGCCCACAGTATCCGCAGCGGGCATGAGGCGGGTCCCTCCGGTATCCCTTTTGTGCCTGGCCACGTGTCCGAGGTCGTACCGCGTCAGCACGTTCTACTTTGATGGTTTCGGTTTTGGCGGGAGTTTTGTGTAGGGCCTGTTCCATGGCCGTCGCTCTGGCATCCGAGAGTTCGTGAGCTCTAGCTAGGATGAGGATGTCTTCCAGGGAGATCCCCGGTTTTCGCAGGATATGGCCCCTTAGCGTTTTGTCTCGGCACCCCTGGATCAATTGACGTCGTATGGGCCTTGGCTGGTCCTCATCAGTGGAGCTGGCCAGCTCCCTCACTCGGGTGTGGAATTGGTCCATGGATTCTCCATCCCGCTGGCGGGCTTGCCCTAACTTGAAGACTTCAAAGTCTACGTTTAATTGGGGGTCAAAATGGTTGTTGAGGGCGTGACTGCGGCAGCGTAGGTGGTTAGGGAGGTGTTAGGGAGGTGTTTGAAAAGTCTGAAAACCTCGTCCCCTGCGTAGTGGAGGAGTAGGGACCTTTTCACTGCGTCATCCGTTTCCCTCGTGACCACAAAGTAATTCTCTAATCTTTCCAGCCAAATTTTCCATCGGGCGAGGCCGTGGACGGGTCACTTGCCTCACTGAATGGTGGTGGCACCCCAGCAGCAGCGTGCTGGAATGGAATGTTAATGACGGGCGCCACAGCATCACCATCCCCCATGGTGGCGACTCCCACGAGCAGTTAGGGTAGAGGTTCCTACGCGGGGCTGCGGCAGTGTTCGTACCTTTAGCAGGCAGTCGCTCCGTCTGTCCTCCTGTCGCTGTGTTTGCAGCCAAAACCACGTGCCTCGTGGCTGGCTGGCAAGTGAGGGTTCTTTTCCGGGCTGTCAGCGTCTGCTGTGTCTCCTCCAGGTGTCACTAGGCCTCCCCAGGCCTCAGCAGGCCAAAAACACGAAGTACACTGGGCTAGAAGGGTTGGCTTGGCGTTTTTCCGGCTTCTCACTCCAGAAGCGTGAGGAATGGCAGGGTGCGTTAGCCTCGCGTACCACGCGAGATGCGTGGTGATCGGCACTCGGTCTCTGGGAGAGGCTCGGCGATGCGGCGGTAGACTGCGGTGGCATACGCCCTCTCCGCAGGGCAGCAAGGGTGAGGGCAGGCACTCTCCAGCAGGCGGGAGGCAGGCAAGGAGGAGCACGCCGGCTCCAGTGAAGCCGGTGAGGCCGCCGGGTCACACGCTGTGTGCACCGCGGGAGCGAGCAGACCGCTCCGCTTGGGCTGAGGTGTACGGGCGAGGGTTGGGCCCCCTCCGCTCGTCGCCAATGTGGTGCGGCAGGGTACAGGGCCTGCCTGGTGAACTGGTCGCTTGCGCAGGGGTGGCAACGCGCAGCGACAGCCAGTGAGCCTTACACTCGGTGTCAGTCGGAAGTGACGTGCCCGAGCGCACGCCTTCCATTTATTCACCCCGCAGGCCACGCCTGGCCTGCGGGGTGAATAAATGCATTAACATTGCATGCAATGACAACGCATGCGATTTTAATGCCATTACATTGCAAATAAAAACAGAACACAAACGGGCGAATACGTAAAAAAATGATGCAAAAGTGTGAAACTCGCTTTTTCATTGGAATATCTATATGTAAATACCCGGTCTTTTACACAGGCACAAATGGGTGCAGACACAGCGGTGTGCAACATAATATATACAATATATACCCCCCACCACCCCACCAACTCATTGGCTGTGTGAAACATCGCGTTGTCATGTAGGGTGACCAACTGGCATTGGTGCAAATTCAGGACGGTGAGTGTAAAAATTCAGGACAAAGGGTCAAAATTCAGGACACAAATTCAGGACAGGAGGTCAAAATTCAGGACAAAACTTCAGGACAATAGGTACGTTTTACAGACACATCAGAGGTCGCGCAATAGTATATAAGTAAGCCCAGCCATTTCCAAACATATTCAACCATTTGCAAACCTATCCATCATGTATCCTTCCATCTATCATTTCACTCATCCATCCCTTCATCCATCCCCTCATCCATCATTTCACTCATCCTCCATTATCCATCCATCCATCCATCCATCCTTTCACCCTATCCATCTGTACACTTATCCATCCACTCTTCATCCCATCCATCCATTCACTCATCCATTCAGCCATTTACCCTTTCACCAATCCAGCCATCCTTTCACTTACTAATCCTTCCACCCATCCACTATTTTAGTCATCCATCCATCCTCCCTTTCTCTCTCCATCGACCCTTTCACTTAGCCATCCTTCCTTCCATCCATCCATCTACTAATCCAGTCATGAATCCATGCATTGACCCTATCACTCATCCATCTATCATTTCACTCCTTCACACATCTATACATCCTTTTGTCCATCTACCCTCCCTTTCACTCACTCATCCATCCTTACATCCAGCCTTTCACTCATACGTCCATTCATTCACCCTTGCACTTATCAATCCATCAATCATTTCACTCATCCACCTACCCATCCATCATCCACCCAACCATCCACCCACCCACCCACTCATCCATCCTTTCACCCACCATCCAATCCACTGATCCATCTTTTCACCCACCCACTATCCACCCACCCACTCATCCATCCATCCATCCTTTCACCCACCCACTCATCATCCATCCATCCTTTCACCCACCGACTCTCCATCCATCCATCCTTTCACCCACCCATCATCCATCTATCCATCCATCCATCTCCTCATCCATCCATCCTTCCCCTCCATCCATCCATCCCCTCATCCATCGATCCTTCCCCTCCATCCATCCAACCTTCCCCCTCATCCATCCTTCCCCTCCATCCATCCATCCATCCTTCTCCTCATCCATCATCCTTCGCCTCATCTATCTTTCCCCTCATGTTATGTTATGTTAAAATCAATTTGTAAAGCGCTCGTACGCCCGTGGGCTTCATGGCATCATCCAGCTACCCTTCCACCCATACATCACGCTATTTACATTTTCTCTCCATCCTTCCCCTCACTCATCAATCCATCCATCCTCTCTCATTATCCATGTATTCAATCTTTCATTCATCCATTCACCCTTTCACTAATTCATCCAGCCATTCACCCATCCCTTCACTTACTTACTCGCCGACCTTTCCATATTAATTTTGAGCTGAGCCCTTTTGAGAAGAGGCCCATCAAGAACTTCACCCTCGTTCCAGGACTGGGACAGAAGCCTCCCAGGGCGGAGACAGGATCCACCACAGGGGGGGACAAGAGCCATCACAGGTGGGGGTGGACTGGAGCCACAACATGGGGGGACAGGAGCCATCACTGAGGGGAGGGCAGGAGCCATCACAGGAGAGGGAACAGGATCCACCAGGGTGGGCACAGGGGTGGGCATGCAGTATTCTAGAATCATCGTGGGCTCCTCGCCCCCTCCTGCACAAGACAACGAGAAGACAGGCTCTCTGTCCAAAATGCCATCCCCGCTGTGATGTACAGTACTTACAGGAGATACTCTAAGAGAACTGATTGAACTGATTGTCCTCTATACTTTGTTAATCAGTGTGGGTGCGATTGTGCCATTTCTTTATTTTCTTACATTATAGACTGCATGTTTGAAGAACTGAGGTTTGCTTACAATTTAGTGACAGTAATTACGCTCTGTGAAGAGAACCACGTGCTGCCTCGGTGTAATCAGGGGTGTAATCTGGCCGAGTCTCGGATGTTTGGGGCCCTGGGTAGAAATGGAACGTGTGAGCCCCCCTCTAAATAGCAGAGACATGACACATTCAGGGCTGTTTGCATGTGAATAGATGTCGCTGCTCCTGAAGCTGCAGCCCCTCCCTCTCAGTCACCTTCGAAGCACCTCTTAACAGGTCATCAAGGGCTGGAGGTGTGAGGGTTGCCATCCCGCTGTGCCTCTCCATTGCTGCTGGGGGTCTGAGGAGCTTTGGTGCAGCATCGGAGTGAAGAAGGGAGGTGGGTGCAAGCTGTGCCGGCTTTAGGGTGAGGCAACCGGTGCCCTGTTAAAATGACGGACAAATGGCGTCCGTTAGAGATTCCTTCACGGACAACGGACAGACGGCCGAAATTACGGACTGTCCGTGAAATTTACGGACGGTTGGTCACCCTATCCTATTGTCATGTCGCTCGATGTCATTTCGCAGATGTGACACGCGCTCCTAGTCTGTGGCCCCATTTGCGTCGCAACGACGTGCGATGCCAAAATGGCCGGTGTAATTGCATTTGCGATGTATTGGCCGCAATGCGAACGCCCGCGAGGACGTTGCGGCCGATGGATCGTCATACAACCGTACTGTGGCGTTCTAAATTGCGCTGGTGCACTGCCGCTCTGTACTGTGGTGTTCTAGATCCGTGCTGGTGCACTGCCGATCTGTACTGTGGTGTTCTAGATCCACGCTGGTGCACTGCCGCTCTGTACTGTGGTGTTCTAGATCCGCCCTGGTGCACTGCCGATCTGTATTGTGGCGTTCTAGATCGCGCTGGTGCACTGCCGCTCTGTACTGTGGTGTTCTAGATCCGTGCTGGTGCACTGCCGATCTGTACTGTGGTGTTCTAGATCCGCGCTGGTGCACTGCCGCTCTGTACTGTGGTGTTCTAGATCCGCCCTGGTGCACTGCCGATCTGTATTGTGGCGTTCTAGATCCACGCTGGTGCACTGCCGCTCTGTACCGTGGTGTTCTAGATCCGCACTGGTGCACTGCCGCTCTGTATTGTGGT